>NC_065923.1:18817930-19009390 GCF_024586455.1 Bactrocera neohumeralis
TGCATTTAACGAATAAAATACTTACTTGTAATTAGCGATTTTAGTACAACGAAACGATCGCCGAGCAATCAGCAGAAAAGGATTCATTCAAAAGAGAAGGATAGCAATAAGGATGATTAAATGACGCAAAAGCCAGGAGAATAGAACAAACAAATGGAAAAATACTTTGTCTCTCTCTCTGTCTCTCACTCTCTCACTCACTCTTTGTAGCTTAACACATGTTTATCATATACAGTTATATTAATATTTTTTATATATTAAACAGATAATTTTGTAGTTATAGACGAACAAGAAGTTGAAGAAGGAGTAGTTGTAGTAATAGTAGACGAAAATGAAGATCATCGTTCATATTATGTAATGTAGGATCGTACTTTCTTACGCACAAAACATACACTTGCTCTCTTTTACAATACTTTCCAACTCTTAATACTTCTCTGAACACTTCTTTTCTTACTTAAAGTTTTCTCTTTTTGCAACTCAAGAAGTAAAGTTTATAATTTAGAGCATTCGTTTTTCTACAAGAGAGCGGAGTAGCTTTACGCTCAAAATTTTGCAACTTTTCAAATGATTGAAGCTTAAGCGACATTTCTGTTTAAAAAAGTTGAAAATAACCACTCTCTCTCAAAAACCACCAAAAACGCCTTTAGTATCTTTCAGTACTACTTTTGTAAAATATTTCTGCACTCTCTTGCAACTGTCTAGCGCTCTTTGGTTAAAAAAGTGGTTGTTTCAAGCTTTTTTCGGTTTATAATATTACAGAATTTGTTTAAAGTTTCCAATTGTGTATAAGATTTTGTGACTCAGAGAGCGCCAAGAAAAAGTGCCATCAGCTAGGTTTTTGAAAAAAAAACTAATCAAAACTTTTGAGTACAATTTCGAAAACACTCAAAATGTTTGAGTATATTTCTCACTAAACAACTAGCATATGCGTATACACTCACTCATTCACTCATTTGCTCTCTCGTTTGCAGTAATAACGCTCTTAGCTATAAACTTCACTTCACACTGCCATAAAAAGCTAAGAAAATCGAAAAAAATCCTTTAAGTGCAATTCATTGCCAATATATGGAGCCGGTCATAGTGCATTAAAAATTTAAGTGCCTCTCGCACTCTCTATGCCTCTACTCTCTCTCTCTCTTTCTCCTTTTCACACTCTCTCGACTCTTATTAACCCAACACTTGTCCTCAATCTTGTCATTTGCATTTAATGATATCTTTTATATCAATTTAATCAAGGTATCTTTAGCTTACTTTTACTTACTTACAAGCTCTTAACGCTGTTTACAGTTATGTTTTAAATCTAATATTTACAATTTCGCCTGTGTCGTCATTTTCGTGACTTTTATGAATAGCCTGTTTTCAAATACTCGTTTTTCTCTCATGCACTCTCTCATACGTACTCTCTGAAAACACCTCACTCACACTCGAATTCTCTCAACTTGTCGTACTCTCACATTTTGTGTCATTCATAAGCGCTCTTTTGTATTAAATCGACATGTGTTTTTTATGTATTTGTATTTTAATTGTGTTTTTTTAATCTTAAATTTAATTATAATCATTTATGAAGCAATGGAAACCAACACACATTTTACATATGTACTTTATGAATTTTGTATATGTTTGCATGAGTGTTTGTGACAGCTTTGTGGCCATAGCCAAGCGGCCGACAATGTTCTCCGACTCCAACAACAACAATACATACATTATTGTGCTGTACCTACGTTAGTTTTGTGTTTTTTTTTTGTATAAAATGTCTGCAATGTAATTTAATGTAAAATATTTTCAAGTAACGGCAAAGAAAAAAAAACGAAAAAAGTGTCTATGTAAATAATACATTTATACATAACAAAAATAATAGAATATATACACAGATGAATTGTATAAGAAAACAAAATAAAAAACTTGTTTAAAACCGTAAATATATTGTTTATTTATTTTGACTTCTCTCTTTTTCGTTCTTGTAAAAAATGAAGGATACAACTTAACCGACTTTTTTGGTTATTGGATATTAATCCATACTTATAGGTGTTAATAAGATGTCTTGTCATTTACGAGATATATACAAAAAAATGCGAATTTCGTGAATTTCGTGGAAAAATCAGGTTTAGAGCCCCCTACTATCTCGCCGGTGTGAGTTTCGACTTTGTCGCAATGGGCTGAGGAATATGTGTCTAAAGTCAAAGCGATGCCATAAAATGCCTCTGATCTGTAGGAATTTAAATATAAAAAAATCACGTTTGTCGTGCGATTTTCAATGGAAAATCTTTATTTATGGCTTTTATGACACTTTATGCCTTGGTCCAGTCCTTAACCTTCTTATGGAGCCAAGTTAATATTAAGGGCTAAAATTTTAATATAACCCTTTTATTATTTTTTTTACAAACAACCGTTATTTTAATACAAGGAAATTTCATGATGGGAGTGAAAAAAATTAATAGTTAAAAAAACACCCTAATATAAATACTATGTATATCACTTACTTGCAACAATTATAATCCAATTTCTTTTTCAATGAACTTTAAACTCCTTTTCCGCCAACTTTATTGTAATTCTCAGTAGTGAAAGATTGAAAGTAACTGTTTAGAGACAACTTTTGTAAATTTCTTTACATGAAAGGAGAACCAAGTTTTTAAAATACCAATTGCAAGCACTCATCTTATATAAATAATTCTATAAGTTAAAATTTCAATATTTGAAAAAATGTAATACAGTCCTCTGTCGACTCATAACACATATACAGACCTCTAAATTCTAGAACGCAGATTTGCATATTCATTTATTACATTGAAAGTTTTTTCGTTTTCTTTTCCAGTGAAAAAAGTACATATTCTTCTTCTCATGATTTTATTTTTTCTTCGTACGTATCTCTGCACAGTTTTGTACTGCAATTTTGTCGCACATACGTTACAACATTACTGTGTATTTTCTGTTACAAACTGTACATAACGCAAAGTTTGTTTTGATGAAAACATAGTTTTCACTGTAAAGAAACGTTTTCGTATTTCTAACAATATGGCATAAGTACTCGTAGTAACCGTTTGATGTTTAAAATTACAGAGCCATTACAGTGTCACTTAAACTATCAACACTTTTCTCACATACTACAGCGATATTCAAACGAAATTTGAGAAGCGATTCGACTGGTAGCTGGCGAATGACACTCGTGATTTTTTTCTCTAAGACTTGAATCGAAGCGAAGACTTTTGACTTTGCACAGGAAAAAGTCGCCAAGCAAGATTTGGACATCGTAGCGAGGGCAACTCTCATATGTGGTCACATCGTCCTTCTCTTCTATCGAGGCATGAGCGCAAATGAGTAAATCAGCGATATGTTGAAGAACTTCGCTTTGATGTGGATTGTGGCTAGAGGTTCATCCACCGGAGTGAATGCCAGGAATCGGCGACGGAGTCTCTCTTCCACGACGAACCCTACACCGAAGGACCTATTAGTCTTAGTCCTTGTTCCATCCATCCCACTTTTTGTACGGCGGTGATGTCAGCCTTTACTCTTATAAGGATATCATTTAGCTGGGAAGCGTCACCTTCCTGTTAAGGGTTCGAAGATTCCAGGTGCATACCCTTAAATTGTAATCCTTAATGCGTTTGCAGTGGTCGTCATCAAAAGGGGGGTCTTTCATTCGAAGGTTTTTTTCTTCTTTTCATTGGGCGTGTTTTTACGTGGCGGGCCGCAAACCCGGCGCACAAACCTGGGAAGGAATGTTTCGCCTTTTTACTTTAGCTTTGGATGTTTTTTGGCTACCCAGAGCATACTTGGTCAAAGACCGGAAGTCGTGAGCTGCTTAAGCCATATGTAAAAGATTCGTTTCTGGCCACTCCTAAGTGAATGGCAATTAGAGAACTTTCCTCACTTGCGTGAACTTCAACATATTATATTACTCTATACTCTACTTGGTTCACCCGTTAATACAAATTTATTACGTATACCTTAGAGTGATTCAAAAAAGAATTTTTTTTTTCGTTTGGTACTCGGAAAAATAGGTTCCTAGACACCTGTAAGAAAGCCTCTCCAAACATGAGTTTTTACTTGTAACGGGAAGGTCCTCCTACATACAGTTTTCTATTTTTTCTTATTATCAGATAGAAAAAATTTATATCTCACTTCCAACTACTTAAAAATATATATTGTTCTTTAGATTTTGTAGGAAATTGAATGCTCTACAAAAAAGGTCTATTATGATTTTTTCGTAAACCCAAACGTTTAAAAGATATTAACAGTTAAAGTTTGATTATTTTTGGAAAAAAATTTTATTTCTTATGAATTTTATAACTCAATGAAAAAAAAATTATTATGAATGATGAAACTCATAATTTTGTAGGAAATTTACTGCTCTATAAAAATGGTCTTATTTGTTTTTCGATTAATGCATATTAGGGTGGATCAAAAAAAATTTTTTTTTTTCGTTTGGTACTCTGAAAAATAGGTTCCTAGACACCTCTAAGAAAGCCTCTCCAAAAGTCTATTCATAATATTTTTTTTTTTTCATTGAATCACTCTGGTATACCTACATTTATACATTTACAAATTTGAATACATTCCTGTCGACGCGGAATTGCAATTGTAATTTTATGTCTGCACATTACCACTGCAGCCGACTGTATGATTCTATTCTATAAGTTAATAACTTCATATCCTACAATAGCATCTAATCTATGCTTTTCTACTCATACTCTCTTTCACTCAGCGCATCTTCCGCTTCCAAAGAACTATTTTTCCGCTTCCGCACGTACATAGTGAATGACATGAGAGGGAACTTACATATGTATTTGTTTATAGCATAGATTTATCTGCTCTCTCTATATCTCATATATATTGCTCTCAATGCTCTGATATATGCTGATACTTGTGAATAATCTCGAGTGCATTTCACTATGTGAACTTAATGCATTATATTTGGTTTCCAGTGACATGTAAACTGTTTATTTCATAGCTATTACAACTGATATCAATTGAATGAATTCCGTTTCCTCACAACTCTTCCGCTCATTAGATTATGTTAGTATGTGGAGAGATTTTTATATTAAATGCTGGTGTTGATTAACTTGTTTTATCGAAAAGTATAAATGAAAAACTAATAATTTTACAAAAGTATGTATTTTGGGTAAAACTTCAAAACTACTAACTTTTGCTCTCTAAATTGCAAAATTTTTTAAGAGCACATATATTTTCACAGGCGACTTTTGGGATTATAAAAAACTACTATATCTCTTGATTGAAAATTCGAGAAAAATATTTGAAAAAAAAAATTATATAAATAACAATTTAAACAATTTACAAAACTAATAAACAAGTTAAATTTTATCGAAAATCTTGGTCGTTTTTAGATTGACAAAATTTTTTTCAGCTCAAAAAACTGGTAGACTATTGTATATAGAACTATATATGATGGATATTATACAAAGAAATTTTGATAATGTTCGGTAATGTATGTGTAAGGTAACAACCGATTTTATACATTTTTGAGACATTTTCAGCGTTCTCTAAGCTTAAAGCTGCCACTAAGAGCTTTTTTGAAAGAGAAGAGTCTTTCTGGCAAAAATGCGCTTTGAAGTTAGTTATTTTCTTATAAGGTCCAAACACGATTAAAAAATAAAATCTTCGGCAACGTTAAGCATAAACATACCACATTCTTCTCTGAAATTTTCTACAACAATAATTCCTCAAAGATGAGATTAAGTTAATTATTTTCAATACATTTTTTACCAATTGAATTTGTAAGGCGAAACGCATTACAAATTTACTAATGACATTTATTTTTAACCGTTAATTAGCAAATTATTGCGAAAATGTTGTAAGAAAATGCAAGCCACTGCAGCATTAGAGTCAATCGATTTCAATGAACAAATTAATTTGAGCTTCACACCTAATTGCCAGCCAACACGCACACATACACACCGCCATACGACGGATATGCAAATGAAGAAAGCAAAGAAGAGGCAAAAGCAAACACAAACTTAAACTGCGTGCGCTTGTTCTATTGCCTTTGCGCCGGCCGGGAGCTTCTTCACTGCTTGGCGTTAGAACATTGGCCGGCGGCAGGCCAGCGCTCAGTACGAGTTGCCTCACCGTCGAGTTCGAAAGTGGTTTTTGCGTGCCTTAGCTTGGCTAACAAGCCTCTGATTAGAAAAATAGCATTTCTTCGATTCTTCACAAGTGCGCGTGGGCGCGTAATATTTCCGAGTTGAAGTTTCTGCTGTGTCTTGAAGTCAATTAATATTCGCACAATGTCCGCCTATGAACTAAGCAAGCTCGTACAAGTCCGCTTTGCTGTTTTTGTTGTTGTAAGTGTTTAGAAAATGAAAACAATACAAGTGTATTTGTGTGTATGTATGTGCGCATGTGCAAATGTTTAATTGTTGAAATACTAATCAATTATGTGAAAGTCAATGACCAAAGCGAAAGAAATGTGTTTTTGTACTTCACGATGAGCTGTGTGTGTAATCACATAAGTACTTATAAAAGTAGTCAAAGTTGTGGTTTTTGATAAATTTGCGTAAATGAGAATAAAAACTGCAACAAAATAATTAATAATAATTAGTTTTTTTTCGTTAAAAGTATAAAAGTTACATACTATTATGAGCAAAAAATAGTAATACTTTGTTCATAATTTTAAAATTCTTTTAAACGTTAAAGCGACGCTGTTTTTCGTAAAAATTGAGTGATTTTGGAACCAATCCTGCTTTCACTTTTCTTAGGCCCAAGTGATTTTTCAAAATTGTTTTCACTGATCCTTTCTGTATTCCAACGATGTCAGTAAGAGCTCTGACTGTTAATCGTCGATTCTCAAGCACCAATTTCTTTAATTTATTATCAACACGACGATTCTCTGTTGATGTTCGACGTCAACGCGTTCTCGATCCATTTTAAAAAATTAAAATTGTCACAAATGTTTTTATGGGTGTTATGTGTCTACTAAATGAAAGAACTTGGTCAAAACAAACTTTTAGAGAACTCAACATTTCATCATCAGCCTACAACAATGCTTACTGCCCACAAAACATAACTTTGAGTTCCAACACCTAATTTCATTTCAGAAGTATAAATAAAGATAACAAAATCAAACTGATAACTTTATTTGGCAACTCGTTTCCGAAAAAAAACTAATTTTTAAGCTTATGTCGGCGTAGAACCAGAAAAAAATATGTAACTCTGACATCTGACAAAATAGGAAAGAGGAATCAAATTAATTTTTTTGAATGGGATAAAACTTTACTCAAATGTTGCCTTTAGAGTATGCTACCTTATGGCCAAAAACTCTCTAAATCCAACAATATCTGTTCAAGCCTTTAGGTACCGAATATTTGGACCTCAGCGTCTATAGTTGACTTTATACCGCATATATCGGCCAAAATGTGAGTTATCTTTATGAGAATGAGAGAGCGTGTTTTACTGATAATAGTGTATATAAAATAGATAAAATTGGGCGACAACTTGCCCTAGCCCCCAGATAACTATTACCAGTATTTTCGAATATCAGGCTGACTTTGCTCTACTATGATTGGCGATTGTATGTGAAGTACTATAATGAAACCCAAGAAACATTTTTTTTGGGTTTGTGGCATGAAAATAGTTTATAGATAGAATCGGATCGATACTACGCCAACTCTTTCTAACAAACCTTATGCCAAATATGGCGCTCAGTGTTATACATAGTTGTATATTGCTTGGATTCCGAACTTCTGGTTAACGTTTTGCATCTTAAGCTATTTCCCTGGCTTTGGTTTTGGCAAGTTGCCGGCGTACGAAAAGTTTGTTTGAATTCCAAAATAGCCCTTCCTCACTTATTTGTTCAATTGTCATATGCAAGAAAAGATAGTACAATTGATGCCAGGTCTAAACTTTAAAATTCCAAGCTCCTGGCGCTTCTGGCTAGTCACTATCGAGTGTAGCCTACTGTTGTCCTGATGGAACTCAATTTATATCCTATTAGCCCAAGCGGCCGGGTTGTGGGCGAATGCTTCCTTCAGGTGGTCTGAAATAAGAGTGACTGCAGGAAACCATATGATTTCCCGCCGATTTCACCAAACACATTGTAAAACCTTCTTGACCGGCAATTCTGATTAGCCATCGGTTGAGTCGGCTCACCATGACAACATCCGTTTTCACTGGGCGTTGTCATTAGCACCAAGTTTATTGCGATTCAGAAGATTGGTCCATGAGGTTTTTTGCATTAACGCGTGCGGAATTCATGCCTCTTTTATATTTGGTATATTCAGCTTTACTTAAATGTTACCTAACGGTTTTTGTTGATAGTTTTACTCCTAGGCAATCGAAGATTTACAAAAAACGCCGTACTGTATAATCCAATAGTACTAATATGACACGAGATACAGAATACTAAGGTCATCTAATGAAAAAATAATGAATTTCTTTATACTAGACCTAAAAAAGAGTAAAGAGACAGGATAAAATTATCATGATAATGGGAACAAAAACACCAATTCCCTCAATACTTTTCTTTTACATAATATAACATATAATACATATGTATATCGTAATAAATCTGCTTTCATACATTTATCATTTTTACTTCTCAAAGCTTTTGCTGCTAAGCCTAAAAGCACACTACACTGAAGCAGCGCCAACAACAGACCGAAGCTTTGCTTACGCCAAGGCACAGGCTATAAAGAAATCTGGTGGCAACCCGGATACAAGCTCGTATTTTCGACGCGATCCCTATGGTGCGTAACACTTACATTAATACAAAGCTTTACTGCACAACAGTGTTGCTTAACATTAAAAATTTCCCTCTTTACTTTAAGGCGCCAACACTTATGCATTTGGCTTTGAGGTTAACGACAATCGCACCGGCAACATACAGTTCCGCGACGAGCGACGCTATGTGAACGGCAGCGTGGAGGGCTCCTTTGGGCATGTGCGTCCCGATGGCCGCGTCATTGTCACACACTTTCTCTCGGACAAAGAACGCGGCTTTCTGCACGAGACACGCACCTTTGAGTCAGGCGACAGTCAGCAGTGGAAAGCGCATTGGCCCACCAAGCGGCCGAGTATACTCATGCAAAGGCCACAGGATGTGCCCACCGGTGCTGTGGTGTATGACAAGGATCTACACTTGAATGTGACTAACAGTAAAGTGCCGGAGTCGCTGGCAAATGCGCTCAATGAACAACACGCCATCGATGTGAACGCCGGTGCGCATGCGGAAGATGCCATGGGAAATTTGGCCATACAGGACATTATTGACGGCAAGGTGCCGCTGCAGATGAAGCCGGCAAAAGCAGAGACACACATTGGCTTTGAGTCTGTGCATGATTTTCTACCAACCCATTTTCCAATTGTCCCTTTTATATTGCCACCAATGTTGGGTGGTCTCGGCGTAAGTGGTGAAAAAGCGTTGCCTAAAAACGCAAGCAGTCCATCAGGTCATGAAGCTAAGCAGAAACAGCAGCATACTAAATATAACGAGGCCAAAATAAATAATTCGGAAAAAATTGTAAATGTTAAGGAGCTGGAGAAAAGTGCGGTGAACAAGACCAAGGTTACATCCTCAACCAAAGCGCCTCAGACGACCAAAGCACCTCATTTGACGACCAAAGCACCTCATTTGACGTCCAAAGCCCCTCTTTTGGCGACCAAAGCTGACAATGCACATATTGCCAAGGAGCAACCTACACCATTGACCAAAGTTCCGGAGAATGCAACATTCGTGAATGGCACCTGGTACCAGCAACTAATTGACCAGTCCAGAAATGAGTTTCTCAGTAATTTACCCGATAATCCGTAAAGTGGAGAATAGAGGGATTAGATATGTATGAAAATAAAGTTTTATATACTTCCATTTACATATATACACTATATATAAACATATCACTAAGATTTTAAGTAAGTAAAACCGAAATCTTTAATAAATAAATAAATACGATTGCCAAACGAGTCAGAAACGAATTATACTTGTAAATGGTATGTAATATTGAGGACTTCTGAGTTAAGTCAAATAAGTTTCATAGATGGCTTAAAACTGTTAGGACCCAGCTACACTGATTACAGTACTTTGCAATATCCGCTAGGTGTCGCTGTTGTTAAAATATGTTTATATCTCGCGTTTAAAACATTCTTTCGCAGGATATCTACTAACAAAGTACCATAGTTTTCATTAGACAATGTGGTTGATTCTTGCAATATTCGAGTCACTTCTCGATACTTATAAAAAATTGGAACAAGGTACTGCTCTCTGAAGTACCTAAGTATTTCGCCTGCAGTTTGTATTATTTAGATTTATCTCTTGATAAGCTCATTACGGTTAGCTTTTTCTCTAAGTTATACCAGTGAGGAATATGAGGGTAGAGAACACCTCTCAGAGGAGAGGTGGGTAGGCTCAATCAAGAGCATAAGTAGAACGAAATCGAGCTTGCTTTATTGACTAAATATTGATAAAGAAATCGTCAAACTGTTGTTGATAAAGCTTAAATGAAGGCTTGAGGTAGTGGAATTGCTGGGAACTGTAAAGTTGATGGAATAGCACGTACTTCAGTCTCATTATTAATGGACTGGGTAGGGATAAGATCACTCTTGTACCATTATTGAGCATCTGGGTCTGACGTGAGCTTAGACAACTTATTACAAATGAGAAACCTTATGCTGTATCGGGGTATTTTTGATACGTTATAAACCTTAAGAGTTCTATCGGCTATTTTCGGTCGGTACAAGTCAATCAATATCAAACAACAATCAAATAGAAAATCTATGAAGGGTAAGATAAATTATACTAGATGTCCCGCCATACATAGACCACCGCGACAATACTTCGGAGCGTGCGCGCACCGACTGGATTCGGTAGAGGGCGTTCCTAGCTAACGAACGAGCGGCTGGTCAGTTGTCTCCGAGCACCTGGAGAGTCAAAATAAACATTTTCGCACGACATGTTTCTGTGAGTGTTGCAAGCCGAAAATACAGCGTTCGTTTGAGCAGTAGTACGCGATTAAATTCAGTGTGAAACTCGGTAAATTTGCGACAGAAACATTTGATATGATCGAGCAGGCTTACCAAGATGTTGCTTTAGCAAGAAGTGGTATGTTTCGGTGGCACCTGGCCTTTTTGGAGGGCCGCGAAGAAGTCGCTGATGAAGACCGGAATAATGAGCAAATCCATAGTGAAAATGATGCTCATTGTCTTTTTTGCCATCGAAGACATCGTCCACAATGAATTTGTTCCTCTTGGACAAACCGTCAACGCCAAGTTTTACGTGGAAGTCCTCAAGAGACTCAAACGAAGGGTCAATCGGGTCCGACAAGACATCGCAGCCGATTGAAAGAACGTCCCGGCTCACATCGCCTTTCTTGTGAACAGCTACCTAACCAAGGCCGGCACCCCGGACTTTTTTTTTGTTTCCTTGCCTAAAAGACCAGTGAAAGTCAAGAATTTTGAGACGACCGAGGAGATCCAAGCAGCATGCACCTCGGCTCTTAAGGCTATTCCGGAGAATGCTTCCCGCAACGACTTCAGTGCTTGGAAATCGAGCTGGCAGTGACGCAGAAGGAGCCTAGTTTGAAAGTTTTTAAAGAATTGTAACGATTAGTAATGTCAGATGGAGGTTCATTTAAATTAGAGATGAAGTATTTATCATGCAGCCAGTAAGTTGTGACCTGTCGCTAGGCCAGCAACCGCTCTACCTGCAGGTCCTTAAGGCATGCGATCTCACACTGATGCATCCGTCGGCCTTTTCGCAAATTTCATTATGTGTGGTTTTTAGCGATTTACGTACTTCATGTTTCGGTTCGATAGCCAGACTGATAGCACTTTTAGCAATTACATCAGCTATTTCGTTCTCCGAAATTCCTTTATGACCGGGAACCCAGCATATATGTAACCGCTTACCGCAGTACATACTGCCTCCCTGCTTCTAAGGACCAGGACGGATATTATCCGTGGAATTTCTTGGATAATATTGAGGATAACAACACAGATGGGATTAAAATGTCGACGGTCTTCTTCTTCAAGAGAATTAACTGATAATTATACATATATGCATTTAACCGTCCAAAGGATTCCTATGTCTACCCTAATTTTCGGTCAGAATTAGAAATGATTCGTTCTACGTTTTACGGTATCTAGACTTAAAAAAACGCATCATCAAGTCTGCAAATCTGTCTCAAGTGGCAAATCGCATGCGATCCATCTTACCACCATATATCACTATCATTTGCCTCACTATTCGCTTAATTGCATAATCTAAACTAACTTACTAAATAATTACTCCATTAAGTACATACTAAACCAAGTAATTATCAAACAAATTGCGCATGTAATTGTATTTGTAAATGTTGAATAATACACCCGAATAATCGAATTATAAGCGTTGAAGCATAAAAACAATGTATGACTTGAGTGACTTTGTAAATTGAAGACGAAACAAGAGAAGTAGGTAGCGTTACAAAAGCGCACGGCTTGCACGATTTATTTCCTTCCGCCAATGGAAATGGAAATGGACATGCGAAGATGGTGCATGAATCGAATTAAAGAAAACAAAAACATTGCAACCATTAATAGAAATTAATGTGTGTTCGATTTCCTTGCCCACACACATTGTACACCGGAAAAGCAAAAGAAAAGCGCGAGCGAGGTGAAAAATAATAGGAAAGTCAGCAAATAGCACACAAAACTAATTTGCATCGCATTATCATTTCACGCAGCAATAACTGTACCATGAATGTAGATTAAATGATCTTTATACATGGTATAGGTAAATGGTTTATTGCTTTCGAAAGTCATCCGTTGTTGCCTTTTTTGTAATGATATCCGCTGAAAGTTTTTACAGATTTCGTAATAAGAATCACCAAGTGTTTGCAAAACACGCCTTCCGGCATTAAGTCCCACATAACCAATGAATGAACAGTTCCCATGTCCATTTAGATCTCTCCAAATAACCTGAAATGGAATGGAGTCCTTAAAAGACAGTATCTTTAAATGGAACACAACTAAATGGACTTGGGAACTGTTCATTCATTGGATATCTGGGACTAGCTAATCAGGGTTAGTTTCTTCTCTACATTATTCCATGTGAGATATGTGAGGGTAAAGAATAGCTTCTGGTTGGAAAGAATAGGCTCTACCAGGGACATAAACATTATTGCTCTAACAACAGAGCGAAAGCAGCCATCAGTGAATCCATCATTTGAAAAAAGTTTGCATCGTGCTTTTTCTTGATAAATCTCATACGAATTCTTGATCATAGTGGAATTACTGTGAACTGTAAAGTTGTTGGACTTTCAAGAATAAGTACCCCGATCTCATTTTTAATTAAATGGGAATAAGAGCACTCTTGTTTCATTATTGAACATTTAGGACTGACTGAGTACCTCCATTCCTTAGGTCTCGTTTCCATTGCGTTAAATTATATAGATATATGTATATGTATAATTGCCTTTAATTCTAACACTTATTACTCGATTTCCCACAGAATTCAAAGGATCATCTATCACCTTTCATTCTGCGTTGGGCTTCCGGTATAGATGTATGTAGTTACTTGTTTGAAGTTCCTGAAAATTATTAAAGCAAAGGTTGTTGCATATACATATATCGTATGTATTATCAGAAGACAAAGGTTTCACGGAAGGAACTTTATTTAAATAATTATTATATAAATTTAGAGAAACGAAATTTAGTTTAGAAACAAATTACGTAAGGAGATGCATATCATTTCCAGCTTTCCCTAATCAATGTCTCACCTGAACAGTGATCAATGAGTAAATTTTCTGAGCTATAGTTAAAAAAAATATGATATCTTAATATAAGACTTTAAAAGCACTTCCTGGTCCCAAATATTAAAATTAACACCTGATCAAATTTGAACCGAACTGACAAAGAAACTATAATATTAAAAAACATTTTTATTATCATCCCCAACATTTCGGTTTCTTCGAGCTCATTTTTGTAGAGCCATTGGTTAAATTGTTGGACACGAATATGATGAATATTCGTAAACCCACGTCCTGCACCTGTAAAGATGTAAGGCTGCGTTTACTGAATAAAGATGACTCACCTATGTTTTCAAACATTTCTTTGCGATATCTACCCATCGTCATTTTTCTGAAAGGTATCTTGTTACAAGTTTAGCGCTGACCCGTTTCATACCCAAAAGATTAACCGAAATGATTTGAGTCGATACAAAAGAAATGTTAAGATTCTCTGTTATTTTTCGACTGTCAACACAATGATTTCCCAGCAGCTTTTCTTTAGAGAGTTGAATGGATGACTCAAATAAGGCAAATCTTCGTTGACTTCACGACCTGCACTGATTGCTTTGTGCCATTTAAATACTAGTGCTTATGATAAAGTAGACTCCCCTAAAAACTTCCGCTATATTTGAAATGCTTCCGTGGCCACCATTCCATTGTAAACCCAAAGTGTTAATCAAAGTTGCTGTTGAATCATTTTGCCATCGAACAACTCATCAGACAAAATTTCTGATTTGTAAACACACAATTTGCCAAACACATACTAATTAACACAAAGGGAAAATGGACGCACCGCTTAATTGAAAATGTCAAGCATGGGTGGAACGAAAGCATGGCCTGATAGACTTTTCATGATGAAGTTTCTAACATGGCATTGATGTTTCAGAGAGTATCTGCATGAGAATGCAGTTACTTGCTTTTTCTGTGGCAGAAGTAGCGAAAATGCAGAGCATATATTTTTCTACTGCCTGAGATTTACAACAGAGTGGCAGGATCTGGAGATGGAAGTGGCAGGCCGAATAACACCGTTTACCAAGGAGACCACGAAAGCTCTGATATTGTAAGAGCTGAGAAAAGTAGAATAACAAAGAAGCAGTGAAACTAGAGCCGCGAATAACGAGCTAATGATGTGAACCAATAGGCTAAGCAGGATTTGCAATGTAAAGCTTATCGGCGGTTCCGCAAGACCTTTCCACAAAGCTACGGATGACGGAGTAAAGGGTTTAGTATGTAGGAGGATTGTTTTGCAAGTCCAATACAGTAAGATAATACTGATTAGGTATGGACCCGAATGTGGTGTACCTTTAGCGTACACTACGAATCGTTCATACTACATACTACTAAGTAACAGTATCTATGACAGATTTCCCCTTCGGAAGCAAAGAAAAAATACTAATTGACACATTGATATCAAACTTCATAAGAACATAAGAAATGGTTTAGAGATCTCAGAAAAAAAATGTTGATCGATCAGTTCGATTCAAATTTGACCCAATGATATATTTAAAAGGTCTAGGAAACCTAGGTTTCAAGAATATAAAATATATTTCTTGGCTGCAGTTGTTGAATTGCTACGCAACCACTACATAATGGTATTTTTCAGTTCATCATTTTCCATATATCACAGATGAAATTTTGTATCTCAAAAACAACCTGAGTGGTTTGTGTCAAATGTACATCTAAAATTCTTGGGAGAAGTGTCCCATTGTCCATTTCCCATAAAATATTATTATAGACCCATTGGAGCGCGCATAGTAACAATATATGTGGCAACAAAACAGGTGTGTTAATAGAAAAATGTTGAAAAATTGTAAGAAAATGGGAAAATTTACACATATTTTCCTCTGGAACTAAGTATTCCGGTCAAATCGAATATTACCAGCTTTTAGTTTTATAAATATGTATTTAAAATTTTTTATATTTTTTTCTCAACCTGTTAGTCTAATATATCTTTATTCACTCTACGAAAACACCTAATTGTGAAAATTCGGTAAAAAAAAGTCAACAACAAAAGCTTTTATGCAGACCTTACACTCTCACCAAAAATTCACATTTAAGTAAACGCCGAAACTGGCGAAGTTGTTAAATAAAAATGTGTGCAAATGTGTCACCACCCACCGCCAAAAACAGTCCAAGTAAATATAGGCTGCCTTAAATGGGGCAAGAGGGGCCTGTCTTTTTATCGAAAAACCGCAAGAAATATGGAGCAGAGCTAACTTTAATTGCAGCATTTGAAACACATACGCTTTATGGCATCTGCGGAAAGCAATCAAAACTCCATATGTTCATCGTATGCATGTGTGTGTGTGTGGATAAATGGCGCAAAAACTATTAGAAGCTCAGTCGTGTGCGCCAACTAATGGTGGACTATTAAACGCTATTAGTGTTTAACGGGCGCCGGCAGCACGCACACTTACATAAAAAGTTGCCAGCTCGTGTGTGTTTGTGTTGGTTTTGCTGCCGCCGCATCACTTGATTGCGCGCATGCGCGGCATACCACCGTGCAATCACCCGGAAGATATTCCAAATATTTCACCTGCTTCACACAATTGTTGCACGAGTTGCTGTCGCCGTTGTTGTTGTTGTGGTTTGCCGTTTGTGTTGCCACAACCATAGGTGCAGCGTTGCAGCTGCAATTGGCCATTGTGGCCAAACAAATGCTCTTGTTATGGTTTCTTTTACCCCATATAATAATTTCTATCGCTCTTCTCGTCTGTTATTTATGCATTTTCCATTGTTTGTTTGCTTGTTTATTTGTTTGTTGGTGGCAGCGTTGGTGGCGCGCTTTTGAATGAATGATTTTCTTTTGCAATTTGAGGCGCATGTTTTCTTCTCTTTCGCAATTGGCTATCGCGTGCAAATAAAATAGCAGTAATTAAAGTAAAAATAATAAACGCAATAAATCACACTGAAAAGTAAAAATTTCAACAGCAGTTGGATTACCGTTGGACGTATTTAAATATTTTTATAAACAGTTTTATAAAAAAAAGTCTTGGAATTCATTACTTTTAGTGTCGAAATTGAGTTTTATTCATTTAATTAGCCACCTTACTTCGATTTCATAACGAAATTAGATCAAAATTTGTAAAGATAAGTGAAAATGTTAACTTCGACTGCATCACACACCTTCACAAGTGTATATCATAAAAGGGTATACTACTGTGATCAAATTGAAAGGTGAATTTTGTCCATTTCATCTCCTTCAAAGTAATCCCCTCTCGCTGCAATACACTTATGCCAACGAATTTTCCAGTCATCATAGCACTTGGAAAAATCCTCGGTCGTGATCAACATCGTGGCCATCAGAGCCTTCTTCGATTCAGCTTTTATATCCTCAATTGAGTCAAAACGGTGACTCGGAGTGACCTCGGAGTGGTCAGGTGAATTTACTCAATAGCCAGAAGTTACACGAAGGTAAATCAGGCGGATGCGGTGATTGCGACACGATAAAAAGATCTTTATCTTGATTTTGTTCGGTGAGCTTGTATGGCAGCTATAGTCTATAGTGATCCAGTACCGGGGGTTCCGACAAATGAGCACTTTTTTGGGGAGAAAAGAAGGTGTGCAAAATATCAGGTCAATATCTCAAAAACCCGGAGATAATTACAGTCAGACAAATGTTTAGACGAACCGGCCTAACTAGACTCAGCTCGTTACACAAAACATGGATCAGACTTTCATAACTCATGAGTGAAGTGATTTTACCATGTAGAATTGAAAATCATTTTTACCAATAAGTTTTTGCAAACGTTTTGAGAGTCCCAAGTCCCTTTACAAATTCTAGTTAAAAATTTTGTTCGATTCAAAATTGGAAAATCTGAAAAAATGCTCGACGGCTTCACATGAATGAAATCAAATATTAGATCTTATAATGGCAAATATACTAATAATTGCTGGAATCCACCCAAACACTCCTTTGGAACTGACAAGTACACTGCAATAAGTCTTTAAAGAGTGTCAATTAAATAATAAGACGCCTCTACAGATAATATACCAAAAATGGTGTTCTGATTGTACGAAATCTGAGTTAAGCCTACTAGTTTATGGGGATAATGTCTGCTGGTAGACGTTCGGAAAAGCCACATTCGCAAGCACAATGAATGGTCTTCATTTGCATCTCTATGAAAGTGGACTTACATTTCACAACGTGTAAACTTATAATTGGCATTTTGGTCATCTCAGATATAGGATCTATAAGTTGTCCGCATATTGAAAAGCTTCAATTATATCCTGAAAACCTATATTATTGCATAGTTTCATTATGGTTCGACAATTGCGCACTTGTGTACCGATTAGAGATTCTTTTGTTGTTCTCTGTTAACTGCACCTTCAGGTTAAACCCTAGTCTGTTTCAAAAAGACCAAAAGTAACAGTTGTTCCGAAATTCAGTTTTCAGTATTTACTGTGTTAGCAAAGCAATAATTTCTGATGTTGTTCAGTAAAAATATGTGTTAACCGACTTGCTTTAAATAAGGTTCATCTCGACGTCATTGTGATTTGTATTGATTTTCTGTTTAATGCGGTGCATAACATGCGGTTAACAACCAAAACTTGGCTTTGTCGATATGCAACGTTGCTTTAAATAAGTTCATCTGACGTAATTTTAGGTTTGATTGGACTCTGTTTAATTTGCATACATGCGGTGATCTTCTTCGGATGCAAGTTAGATGTCAATCGTCATCCTTCAAATCCGAGCGTTTTTGGCTCATAACTTGTTCGTAATAAGGCAATGGAAGAAAACTGCTAGCAAAACCTTCACATTCAACATAACTTGGTGCGCTTTTTTCGGTCCTGGCTCATGCGACAGATTCCATTGTTATGATTGAGCTGTAGTTTTCACGTCATAACCACAAACTTAATACAATACGTCAACAGTTGTGACGTCTGTTTTTTCGATCGACTTTGTCACAAACTTCGCAACGGCCCGACTCATGCCCAAATCATTGCTTAAAATCAAATGGCACGAGCCAATCGATATGTTTAGTTCCTCAGCATTTTCTCTAACTGTGATACGACGATTGGCCAATACTATTTGCTTCAAATTCACGATACGTTTTGTACAAGACTTGTAACTCAATAATATCATATTGGAACGAATTGAAATTTGACTGTCCTCTTACGTTCTAACACTGGACTTCAGCTGAACACGGAAAGCCTTGATTAGCAACCAAAATTTGTGCGGTTTGTGAGATCCTTTTGAGTCAAAGAATTATTTGATCTTGGCTGGACATTCTCCAATAGGAATTCATGCGGTGAGACTACAAATTTTGTCGGCTGATAATTACCAAAGCTTTATGGAGGAAGGTCAGGTGGAAACCTTAAGTCACTTTTTTCTCTACTTTCCAGCTTTAACCAGACCGAGTTTGAAACATCTGGGTTGATTTGGTATTACCCGCCTTAAAATTGTTTGGTAGGATTAAAAGTGGTAGGCATCGAAAAGGCGAGTTACACGAAAAAATCTTATTTTGATTCTCAAACTTCTGTTTAGTATTAAGACGCTACCAACAATTAGTTTTGAAATTTTCCACAGGCTAGTTGTATTTAAAACATCGTTTCAGTGACTCAACGAATCCATAAATTTTCTCTTCACATTTTTTTCTAGACTTTTCATAAAAGATAACAACACTCTACATCAAAGGCAACCGCTGTCATTTTAATTTCCCACTGTCAACTAAATGCCAATTGCTTACTATCTCTTAAACCATTTCCGATCGAACCAAGCCGTGAAAAATAATTGATGTGGACCATAAATCTTTCAAAATTTATGCGTGAAAGTAAGTCGCATTTGTCTTTAAATTGTTTTTGGCAAAAAAATATCTTAAACGTTTAATTAATTCAATCGTTTTGGCATCGCAAAAATTTGGCTCTGTACCCATAACGGAAGCGACTTAATTAGACACGTCTTGACAAAGGTGAAGATATATACGACAACAAAGCTACGCCCTTGTCATGTTTTGTTGTCTTTATTGAGCCGCGTTTGATAGCTATGAGACTAAATGGAAATTATGCTGCATACTAGGGCTCTTAAAATTGTTTGAACAACATGGAAACCGATTATTCGACTAACCGTTTGTATGAGTATCAATCGATTAATACTATACTTGGCGAACTTCGAATACTTGCTCTGCGGCGAGCCATTGAATTTTGCTTGCTTTAAATTTGTGAAAATGCCATTGTCTGTGTACTAGTATACATATGTACTGCAAAGTTTCTATAAATTTATTATACTAATAGTCGACGACGAACGGTTAACCGGATAGTCGAAAATGAGCGGTTAATCCAATAGTCGACGACTTACGACTTTCCTGATACTGCAAAACGAATGTTATTATTCGAATAATGCCCTATCCGGTTTATCCGGTTAGTCGATTAGTCGAATACCAAAAGCTCTACTTTATACAATGTAATGAAAATATTTTATTTTTTGTTACCAAAATAGAAGAAATATATATATGTATGTATATTCTCAGCCCAGGTATTTTAGTTTTATACATACATATGTAATTTATAAGTATACATCAGACCAATTTGCTGAAGTTAGTTCTCTAACCCTTAAGATCTCACTTTCAGCAACCTTGTAAAGTGAACTCGGAATGTAGAACAAACGCAGAGGATGATGAGTTGATGGCACATTACCTTTGTGAATGTGCGGTCAGATTGCTATATGATACTTACTTGGGAGCACACTGAGCCAAAAGATGGTTTAAGTGCGATCACTTGCCATCAGATGTTCTTGTTTCTAACTTGCCAAATGGTCAGCTAATCTAAAAGCTTATGCTATCGGTGTAAGAGTGTTAACTTGGGACGTCAAACAGAGGTTCTCAATTGGTTTTTGGTAGGGGCTTTTACCCGGGCTTTCCAATTGAACAATATCTTTTTTGCAGAAACTCTTTTCTTCTCCTTTATTGGCGTAAAAACCACTTAAAAGGAGAATGAAGGTACGGAGGAAGTTCCAGCAAGTGTGGAAAACTCTCTGAGCGCCACTCACTTGAGAATGCCCAGGAACGATTCTTTTACATATGGCTCAAGCAGCTCACGACTTCCGGTCTTAGTATCCTCTCGGTAGCAAAAAAACTCCGTTTGAAGGCGAGCTAAAGCGAACCACCCCTCACCCGGGTTATGCGACGGCCACGTAAAAACACCACCATTGAAAAGAAATTATTTTACTTGCAACAACCAAGGAATAAATTATTGGTTTTTTGAATTGAAGTTTAATTTACCTTGTGAGATCGGTGACATGGAATCATCTTGAAATACAAGGTGCGTTCCAAAGTAAACAGGACTTCAAAAAAAAAGAACAAATGGTTTTTTCGGCAAAATCAATTTATTTTATTCAAAATAGTCTCTTTCTGCTTCAATACAGCTTTTTGCATGGTTCAAAAGCATGTCGAATGAGTGTTTTAGCTCGTTGGCCGGTATGGCCGCCAGTATGCCGGTGCAAGCCTTTTGAATGGCCTCACGTCTACATAACGCTTTCCTTTCATGGCCAAATGCGTTTTTCCGAAAAGGAAGAAGTCGCACAGTGCCATATCAGGTGAATACGGAGAGTGGTTAATGGTTAAAATGTGATTTTTGGTCAAATAATCGGTCACAAGCGTCGATCGATGATACGGAATCTGAGCAATTTTTGGTCGTCAGTCAATTTGTGCGGAACAAACCGTGCACACACCTTTCGTAAGCCCAAATGTTCGGTCAAAATGCGATAAATCGATGTTTTGAAGATGTTCAATTCCATTTCCATGAATTTCAATGATGATTTCGGCTGATTTTTGATGAATTCACGCACAGTTTTGATGGAATTTAAGGTGATCACGGATTTTGTTTGGCCCACATGTTGATCGTCATTTATGTCCTCACGACCACTTTGAAAACATTGAGACCACTCGTGCACTCTGCTACGGGATAGGTAATCATCGCCATAAACTTGTTTCATCAATTGAAACGTTTCGGTAAAAGTTTTACCAATTTTAAACAAAATTTAATGTTGGCTCTTTGTTCGAAGCTCAATTTTGCACCGATAACACAAACATACTAACACATAAAAGACAAAAACTTTACTGCCAATCAATGAAATGTCATGGAATTCTCACTGAACAATCGATAAAGATAGCATCAGTCGACATATAAAGCCCATCAGGGGGCGCTAGATTAAAAAGTCCTGTTTAGTTTGGAAAGGACCTTGTATAACGTCCGTTCTTGGACTCTACTTCTCTTCAATGACTGGTAGTAAATGTCTCTTTAGATTAAAATGTAGGCATCTACGTTCACCCAGCTTTCAATTAGAGTCTATTCCACTCCACGAACAGACTGTCTAATTCGTATTTTTTCTTCGTCCAGAGCCTTTTTGCGCTCCGTTGAAGCCATTTCTGCAGCTTTCTTTAAACAATTAACAACCGATGATTTGCTGAATCCAACTTTATCAGCAAATTGACGTAAGGACAACTTCTGCTGTACACGTATGAATATTCTAGACTGATTTATTTATACACAAGCAAAGTTACTTGCCACTAAAAAGTGTCATACTCAAGTTAGAGAGTTTTAAATAGAAATATTTTGACAGTCTGTTTTTTTTTTTTTTGCACAGGACTGTATATTAATGGAATTGAAATGTTTCATATTTACTCAAGAAAAAAGAGTTCAGTATTTAAATTAAATACTATTCATCAAAAAATTTATGAATCGATTCAACAGTATATTGAAGAAGACGAATCTATGCCTCTATTTACTCCAGTCGACAGCAAGCGGTCTGTTGCAAAGTACGATACGAACTTGTAAAGTTTAGGATTACAAAATATAAACTTGAAGTGTGCAAGTGCTTGTAAGCAAACTGAAGACAAGAATATACATATTTATAGGCCGAGCCTCCATTTGTAGTCTGACATATTTTTCTTAAGAGTACGTTTGCCGAATAAAAAAACTTAAATAATAACAATATTGAAAAAATATTTGTGTTTCTGCAACTTGAAAGACTTTCTGAAAGTACTTTACTTGCCACAAGCAAGTACACCTTAATAGTCAACCATTTTTGGTGTTATACACTTATAATAGTTGTGTGGTCATACATTTGGGTACTTAATGCTTACATAAAGACACATAAGTCCAAAACAACAACACTCTGTCCATTGTCCTTCACATTGACCTACTGGGCGTAAGGCGGCGCGCATATTTTGACACCCTTTTTCACCTTTTTGTGCAACCAACTAGCCAAGCAGCCATTCAGGGTGCATTTTTCAGGTGCGAGTATTTTTGATATTTCGCATTTTTGGCATGACTGCCACACCAGTTGCCGCTGCAACAGCCCGAAACGCCAAGTTGTTGCACGTCCAAGCAAAAAGTGCGTATTTGCCACACCAAAGTAATTGAAATTGAAATTTATTACGCACTACAGAGTCTATTTCAATCGAAAACTTGTTGGTGACAGTAAATAAGCCGCGTCAAACCACCAATCGCCAATCAGCACCACTGCAATTACACAGACATTTGCACATTGATTTCAGACTTTGCTTTGTGGCAAGCAGGCAGGTAGCGTTGCTGTGGCAAAATGAATTGGAAAAGTGGTAAAAGCCGTTTTGGTCACAATGCTTCTTGTTTGCTGGAAAAGTGGGAAATTTCATAACGTCCGGTTGGCTTGGCTTGACTTCGCTTGGCCGGCGTGAACTGTCTGGTTTTCGTTGTGGCACCAAAGCGTTTTCCATATTTTATTAATTTTCTTTTTATGTCGTTGCCAATCCATAAATAAAACTACGCGCTGGATATCGGGATTGGGAACTTGTTTTATGTTACACTTTTCCGAAATCAAGCCCATATAATAAGCGTGAGCGCATAAATATTATTCAAGTCACATTGCCACGTACCGATGTGTGTGTGGTTGTGTACGGACTTGCTCACAGGATTTCAAGTGAAAATAATGCGCCATTTAAACTATATTTTCACAAACTATCTGTGTATCTGGTCAGGAAGTATTCAGAGTATGCCAGTGGGAGGTGGTACACATAGTTAACTATATTCATGATATCTAATTCCTCACATCTATATACGTGTTATGTGTTGCGATAGCATATTTCTATACCCTGTACAGCGTGTATTAAGTTTACTACGAAATTTGTAACGCCTAGAAGGTAACGTCGATTTAGCCATGTCCGAAGCCATGTCGGATACAACTGACAAAATATCTTTAGGAAATTCGGCAAACGTGCCGACCTTAGTATATCAAATGATGATAAGGAAGATAAAGTCATGTGTAGAAGTTTACGCAAGTGAGGAAAGTTCTCTGATTGCCATTCACTTGGGAGTGGTCAGAAATATGGCTACAGCAGCTCACGATTTCCGGTCTTAGACCAAGTGTCCACTGGCAAGCCAAAGAACATCCGTTTGAAGGCGAGCTTAAGTAAGAAGGCGAACCATCCTTCCCCAGGGTTGTGCGCTGGTTTTGGGACCCGCCATGTAAACAACAGCCTCGGAAGACAAACCCCCCTTTTGATGGCAACGCGGGCTAGGTCACGTCGTCCGAATGGACGAAAACACTCCAGCTCTGAAAGTATTCGACGCAGTACCCGCCGAGGGAAGCTGAGGAAGAGGAAGACCTCCACTGCGTTGGAAAGACCAGGTGGAGAAAGACCTGGCTTTCGTTCCTCCAATTAGCGCCACATTGCGAAAAGAAGAAACGACTAACGGACTGTTTTTAACTCGGCTATAGCCGCGTAAGCGGTTTCTACGCAAGTAAAGAAGAAGAAGAAGTATATCAAATAACGTGGCTATTGGGAGCTGGCAAAGCATTTCCCATTGGATGCAAACCGTTGGCCGACCACGTTTTCAGTTTTAGTCATACATACAGTTGCAATAAGAAAAACCCCTGTGAGGGGTATTTTATTTTCGGTGCAGCCATAAGCTCGAAATTTAGCTTTCTTTTTGTAATTTTTATCAACAAACCGAATAACCTATATTAGACATGATCGTTTTACGAGCGCCAAGCGTGTTACGAATCGGTATAAAGTCAATTGAAAGCTGCGGCCTTGCGGGTGTACTGAACACATTGCCAAACCACAGACATGCCTTAAATTAACCCATATTTTTGATATAAAGTCAGCTAAGGGCACTGGGGGCTCTTATAAGCGGTTAAGCAATCAAATAATACCTCCTACGATGGGAGAAAAAGATATAGAGATAAAAAATAAATTTGCAAAAACGACGTCGAATAAGAATCGCAAAAGCTAAGCATCTGTGACATAGCCCAGAGCCTTACATTAATCAAATGCATCATTACCAGTGACCAGACGAGACTGTATGAAAACAATATCGAAACTGTGCTACAATCTAACGAATGGCGCTCCAAAAATTAAATCTGGTGAACTCTAGCGGAATGGCGCGCTCCTGAAGGCTCTAGGTGGCAGGCTGATCGCCAGTCAGTTCAGTCTTTCACACAGTACGCTCGATAGAACCTTATATGCGATGTTGAGGAGGATTTTCCCAAGGTAGTTGGCGCAGTTGGGTCTCCTTGCTTGTGGATTGGGCAGACCACCGACCATACTCTACAAAGGAGCAGTTTTTTCGGCGACCTAATCAATTTTTTGCCGCCCGCGTTTGAATAGCTCGGCCGACAAAGAGTAGGAAGTCGTTCTGCTGTCTGTTGTGGTAGCAGCTTCTCGACGTTGAACCTTCCTTGTGTTTGTTGGCATGCATTTTTTGCTCCACAGAGGCGGATGCGTATCTTGGCTGCAACACCGTGATGGTCCGAGTCGATGTTAGGAACTTGGAGCGCACGCTCGTCTTAAACACTGGTGTCTTCCGTCTATCACAACATGATCCATCTGATTGGTGGTTTTTCTATCCTAGACAGTCACTTGATGAATTTTCTTGTGCTGGAATCTAGTGCTACAGATAACCATATTTCAAGCCCCGGTAAAGTCGATCATCTTCAACCCATTTGGGGGTGTTTCATCATGTAGGCTGAAATTACCGACCGTTGCGCCAAAAATACCTTCTTTGCCTATCTTGGCGTTAAAGTCGTTAAGCACGATATTGACATATGTAGGTGATTTTCTCATAAGTGCGCTCTAAGCGCTCATAGATGACATTTTTCGTGACATTATCTTTCTCTTCCATCGGGGCGTGGGCGCAAATCAGTGATATGTTGAAGAACTTCGCATTGATGCGGATTGTGGCTGGACGTTCATCCACCGGGGGGGCATGATAGTACTCGGTGACGGAGTCTCTCTTCCACCACGAATTCCACACCGAATTTGCACTCCATTAGTAGTAAATGCCACAAGGACCATTTGCTTCAGTGTTTTCTCCCTCCATTGTACTTCTTGGAAGGCAGTGATGTCAGCCTTTATTTTTACGAGAACATCAACCAGCTGGGCTGTGGCACCTTTTCAATTAATGGACCAGACAACACGTTTGCAGTGGTCGTCAACAAAAGGGGGGCCTCTCATCCGGGGCTGTTTTGATCTTTTCTTGGACATACACGCAGCATTTTCAACTGATCCGCTCACAAGAAATTATGAAACAACGACGTTTTAAAATAGATTATCGATTGCCTGTTAGTAAAATCAAATTTTGATTGTATGTGTGCGTGTGTCTGAACATATGCATGTGTTATTCATCATTAAAGTGTGCGCTATAATTACAACTGTGTGCACGCAAACCGTTAGGCTGACATTTTTTTCGCAGCGGGATAGCTCTCTGAATGGCAATTTAAATGACGGTAACAGCTCGTCTTGCTGTTACTGCTGTTGTTGTTGCACTTGCAAATATGGTCAATGAACACATGGGAATCGGTAGTCAAGAAGTAGCCACTAAGCTGATCTCTGGGAAAACTTGACGTGTCTACAAACTCCCAACTGTCTGCTCACTTATTGACCATCTGTTCGCGGTACGTGCAACAATGTTGCAAGTACGCGAAGACGACGCGCCGAACAATGCAAACGAATACAAATAAATGTGTACATGTGTGTGTGTTTGAGTTGGCTGGTAAGCCGATAGCTCATGCCGCGCTGCTCAGTCTATCGTTTTAACAACTTAACAGCTCAGACAGCAAGGAAGTTGCCAACCATTGAACAATTGAAATGCAAAATTAGTTGCCGTTAGCGAGCTGTAGCGACGCATTAGAGCACCAACACCTGCAAACAAAGACATTAGCTGGATTAGTTGGAAAAAAGCGAAAGCAGCTGGGAGCGTGTACTCGCAATGGATTGCGTATGAGTAAAAATATTTTCATATATGTATATACATATGTATGTATGTATGTGCATGTCAGTGGCTAAAAAATATTTGCACTTTGGCAATAATTTATTGTTGGCATAATTTTTATTGTGTTTCAGATTTAAACAGATTTGTGTTGATGTACTTTTCAGATGCTCGTTTACTTGTATTTTTACTGAAAATACCGTTTTTGAATCAGCGTTTATATGGCAGCTAACGGTTGTGGTCGTCCGATTTCTGTAATTCTTTGTGTCCACGTTTTGTATATAATCAGAAGTTATCAAACAAAATTTGAACTTTCTAAGCGCTTAACTTGAGTAATTATTCGCCCAAATCCAATTTTTGAATAGCAGTTTATATGGGAGCTATCGGAAGGAGTCATCAGATTTCCGAAATTTTCTGTATCAACGTTTTATATATAATCAGTAGTTATCAAACAAAATTTCAACTTTGTAAATGCTTAACTTGAGTAATTATTCACTAAAATCCAATTTTTTAACAATAGTTTGTATGAGAGCTATCGGAAGGAGTCTACCGATTTCTGTAATTTTCTGTTTCCACATTTGGTATATGTTTAGTAGATATGAAGCAAAATTTAAACCTTTTAGCTGCTTAAATTGATGACTTATTTCCAAAAAAGTCATTTTTGAATCATAGTTTGTATGGGAGATATAAGTTATTGTTGGCCGATTTTTATAATTTTCCGTATCATAATACAAATTATGATAAGTAAAGATATCAGAGTGTTTGATGTCAATAGCCAATAAAATTTTGAAGTTATAACACTAAAACTCTCTTTTGAACAACAGAGAACTATCGTTGTTATTTTCTCTGCATACATTTATTGTCTATTAAAAAGACATTTACCAAAATTTCAACTCTTTAGGAGCTTTAATATAGAAATTATTCCTTAAAATATAATTTTTAAACAACAATTTGTATGGGAGTTATCGGTTCCGGTAGTGCGATTTGTATGATTTTCACAAACCACTTTTTTGATGCAATATGCTAGTGCTCCAGAAAATTTTAAGTCTACAGCTGCCAAACTGTTAAAGTTATAATACTAAAATATATTTTTGAACAATAATTTGTATGAAAGCTATTAATTGCGATTGTCCGATTTACGTAATTTTCACTGTCCATATTTTGTGCATAATAAACAGACATTTAACCAAATTTCAACTTCTTAAGTGCTTAAATATATAAATTATTCCTTAAAATTTCATTTTCGAACAATATTTTTCATGGCAGTAAAAGAATTTGCGACTTGTCTTCATGTAAAACACAAAGCGAAATCTACATACAACTATAAATGTTGTTGTCTTTCTTCACGCATTAGTCACACGGCATTTTCGTATGGTTTTTTCAACACTTGCACAGTCGTGAAGCAGAGACGCGAAAGCCCGTACCACATGCGTATACGCAACATAGTTGCTGTCACTGTCAATGCAAATTGCGTGAAATTAAAAAAGCAACGATTTCAGACGGCATCAGGTAAGAAAAATAGAAATATGCGGCAACAGCGAGTTGGCGAGAAAGATTCAAATATTTCCATGTACCGCACATACCCACAAACCCACACAGTTGCAGTGCACACTTGAAAAGCGAATGCGGAATCTCGACTCTTTAAACGAGAACAATGAACTTAAGTCCGCAAAGTGCGTACACAAAACCCGTAACACTGCCACCAATCTACCGCCTGGCACGTGAAATATACATACAGTCATGTATGGAAAGTGCAACTATGCCACCAAGCGTTGCATTGCGCACAACGCATACGTAAAATGCAAATTGAATGCAAAAGTAAAATATATTTCCACTTTCGTTTTCGTTTATTTCTTTGTGTACGTTTATTTATATGCGTTGCATGCGATTTTGCAGCTAAGTTGCCACATTAACACCGTTAGTTAGTTACGCGCCACATGCAATCTCGCTAATCACTTTGCAATTTTAATTAATCACATTACACAAAATGACATTACATAAGTATCACTTTCATTCCGTTGGCGGCCATTGGATTCACCGTAAAATGGCTTGAGTGGTTGTTGTTAGGAATAGCTTAACTCGATTTTATGCAATTCAGCGGAAAGTGTTTCGGTGGGTGGTTTTTGTGTCTAAAATTGGGCATTGTACTTTGAGTGTTTGAACAGTTTGAAGAGAATGTTCTTTCTGTTTATGGCCTACTCTGAAAACTACCCCAAAACGGGTTACGTTTGTACTCATTTGGTAATTTTTATTGGTACATTCCACTTTTGTCAGAGAAATCTGTAAAATAAAATAAGCTTATTATTGTCCATGCGTGTCGTTAAATCAAAAATAAAATATACATATATGTCTTTAAGAAAAGGGTGCCTCGTTTATACGTCATTAGTATTACGAATTATCAATCTGTAAAAAGAAATCAGCAGAACAAATTTGATGACATCATGTTAGCTGATATAATGGGTTTCAAAAAAGTCTTGCGGTATTTTCGCTAGTTGGCGCTGAAAGCGCGTAGTTCTAGTTTTATTCGTCGCATCGGATCATGCAATATATTTTTGGAAAGCTCATTTCACGCGCTAACACGTGTTTGATTGACTGATTGTTTGTCGTTTCTTTTAAGTCGTTCGTGAGTCATAACGCAACATGGAGCAAAATAAGGGGAAAATACGGCATATTTTACAGTACAACTACGATAAAGGCAAAAATGCATCTCAAGCTGCCAATAAAATTTGTGCAGTTTATGGACTCAATACAGTTTCTATTTCCACCGCACAACGATGGTTTCAACGTTTTCGTTCTGGTGTAGAGGTGGTCAAAGATGAACCACGCTCCGAAAGGCCTGTCGTCGAAAATTGCGATAAAATCGCTGAATTGGTCGAAAGAGACCGGCATAGTGCAGCCGTAGCATCGGTCAAGAGCTGGGCATGAATCATAAAAAATTCATTTCAATTTCAATTTATAAAAAAAAAATTCAATAAAAATACCGCAAGACTTTTTTGACAACCCATTATATAAACACAGGAGAATGTTGACTAGTACTTTTCAGTCATGATGCGTTTGTTGATCATAAGGTCCTCAGCAACATTATTAAACCTCATAGTACGAGTTTAGCATTGTTACGCTTTACAACCAAAAATTTACCAATTTGAGATTGAGATTATAAGAGCTTCTATGTAGTTTGAAATATATGACGAAATGAAATTACTATGCCAAAAATGTGCCGTTAATATACCAATTGGAAAATTTAAGTTCGTGTAGGTTACATAGGCCAGCTATCATGCCACACATAGACCTACTGGTCCTTAGTAAAGCCAGTTGGAGGTTATGTTTAGTTCATCTAGTCCTTTAAACTACTCAGCACCTATGATATTTAAGACGAGTTCTACATAGTGCTTGACAGAGGCGTAGAAGGTGTTCCAGCATCTCTCCCATGCCTACTTCACTGCAGTTTCTGCCTTTAACCTTTTAGAGTATATACACTACATTTACTGCCTTTTCTAAGGACATTCTCTGACGTAATGAGATGTGAAATTATTGCTTTAAAGGCTTTCATTCACCCGTTAGCATCGAACCGTCTTACTGAACTGGTTGGTTTATATTGCGCCATCCACGCTTTTTACCTCATTGCATGAGGCCACATGATCCTCATATATCTTTTTCATACATATCGAACACCATTGGATCGCATTTTTCACTCTCTCCTCCACATTATCCAAAATTTCTAGTAGATACTTGGTATTTCCTTTATTGTTAAACTCAGCCCCTTTTAACTTTGGGGTTTATATGTTTCTATGTCGTTATTGTGTCCTCCTTGAGAGGAGACCTATCGGTATTTATCTTTTCTAGTTTTCATATAAAGCCAACATCGCCAATCTTGTCTCAGGCTTTTCCGTTTCTAGATAGCTGCAATCTGATGCAATATGGCTTCGTTCCATCCGCGTTAGTCCTCCTGAAGCTCAGTAGAGCTTTTATCTGTGCGGCGATGACAAGCTCTATCCGGACTGCTTTCAGACTGTTAACGATTGCATTGCGATTGTTAACGATCTTTTAAACGTTGGGTTTACGAAAAAATCATAATAGACCTTTTTTGTAAGCGTTTATTTTTACTTTATACAGTGAAACAATTGGTAGGTGGACACCTTGAAAAAATTCTTTCCACCTGTAACACCCTGTAGTTGCAGTTAATAAGTTCACAGTAACCAAAGCTTGTTTGAACCTTTTATTAGTAGGAATACATATCGGCAGATTTGCTTTTGGAACTACACACATAAATACATATATATAATATAGGTATATATATATGCATTTGCGGTTACTGTTGTTGTTGCGATTATTCACTTGCTTTGAATATTTTCCATTACTCCTTTTTTGCAACAATTCACAGCTGATTTTAACTCGCAACATGACAGCGTTCACTTGTCAGCTGTCAGCGATAGTTTCAGTATATTCGCAAAACCGCAGAAACACTAGAAAAATTGGAAAAAAAAGTTTAAAAACCAAACAACTGAGGCATCGTCCAATCAAGCAACAACAATGCAACAATCGGCTAACTACCGCTGCAACAGCAACGACGCTCGGCAGTAATTGTTTTACGATATGTGAGCGAGTGTGTGTGTTTGTCAGTATGTGTTGTGGTTGTTGTTGTTGTCGTTTACAAATCTATTTACTCTGCGCGTTCATGTGAATTGCCAGCAATTTGAAAAGGATACAGCAGCTTGTTGCAGGAAAAAAATCGTTTCTCAAAATTCGCGTTGAAACTAGGTTACCGGGTAAGAGAGCCACGAGCGTTTTAGCAATCAGCTGAGTTGAACAATTTTAAATTTTTTGTTGTCGTTGTTGTTTTTTACTTGCTTTTTAAAACAATTATGCTGAGACGTGTTCAAACAAACATGTATTTATATCTGCAACATGTGCGCCAGTTGCACGCTTATATAACCTGGACAAACACTCAATGCTGCCACTTTGGGTGATTAATGTTTGCTCCAGCGTCTTTCTTATCTTTGTGCAAACTTAATTAAGGTTTTGTAACAGTGTTCTAATTAAAATAAATATGCAGAGGTATTTTGTTAAAAACTTTTGTTATGTAAGAAGCAGTTGACATATCATAAGGTAAATAAAGGGATTAATTATTTTGCAGGAGAGAAAAATTAGTTAATTTACAATTAATAATATTCAGGTTTTTTAATGGCAGACTTCTTTTCACTCACCTTCATAGCACCTAAGCTCCTGATTTTGAATTGAGATCTAAGTATATTTCCGTTGAGCCCTTAAAACCATTTTTTTTAAGTAAGGAGTTGGGGATATCGGGTGGCTTTCGCATTGCTACATTGGCTTACGGGTTTGAAAAATTGTTTGTTGTCTTATTAAATTCTACAACACCTCTTGAATATTATCCTAAATTTTCAAGTTGATCCAAGTAATAGTTTCGGATACAGCTTTGAGAACTTGTGCGCTCGAGGCTAGCTAGGCTAAGAGATACAATTGTCAAAGACTTGGATGAAGGATTTCGAATAAAATATTTGAAAACGAATTGTCGCGATATTTTTTTTGTTTTTTGTAAAAATTACTACCAAAAATCCAGTTTTTTCCCCTTCGTCCAAGTTCTAAGTCAAGGTTTTGAGTAAAACACGTATTTTTTCAATGATCAGATGATCCTGTAAGGAGCTATCGAGGGGTCACTGGAAATGGCGTCGCAATGGCTGAGTTTAAAATATTTTTTTCCAAAAATTTCAGAATTAATAGTGTATGTTTGTAACAATAAAATATTCTAATAAAGTATTTCATTTTTTTTATGAGAAAAAAATTGTTGAATAAACACTGTTTTTTACCAGAGGAAACTCATGCAACCCCTTAAATATAATGTTTTTTGAAAAGATGCTGCAAATCCATTAGTTAACTCTACTAAAATAATATATTTTTTCAGACTCTGCACCAGTCCTTTAATGTACTACTGCCTTGAGTAGTTGAGTAGTTGAGTTTCTGGCAATCGATTTTAGCTTCAGAAGCCTTGAAACGAAAAGGAAATTGCTTAGTGCTCATGACCCCCGTTAAGACAAGACACAAGTTTTTTTTAATATTTGAAAATCTGACAAAACTGCAGTGAATTAAAAAAAATATATTCCCCACCATGTTTTACAAGCTAAGGAAATTGTAAGAAATCGAAAGAAAATCGAGCAAAAATCCATAAAAAAGGTCGTGCCTGAATCTACTTTTGGGAATCATTAACAATTTATCCAATATCTTTTATAGTTTTGTCAAAATCGTGCCACTACTTTTGGGAAAATGCGTTTAAACTTCGGATCAAAATCTAGTTATTATTCCGCATTAAAAATATGCAAAAAACAATAGTTCTTACAAATCAGTATAGGCAAAAAGGCTTGTATTTTAAATACCTTTTCTTTCCCTTAACATTTTTTACGAAGTTAGTACCAAACCAAATAACTACTGAAAAAGTTACTTCAATTGGCATTTCTGTGCAGATGTGGGCTCCTTAAAACATTGCTATGCGAGCCAGGAGAAGTACTTTCAGAACCGATAATGATGCATTTATGCCTAAAAAGTCCCTTAATTACATAAAGGAGGGACTGGTTCCAAAAGTCTTCTGTGAATAGACTGTCAAATACCTGCTTTTAGATGGCTGATAGATGGTTTTTATCAGTTGACTTTAAGATGGTTCAAATCAAAAGGTCGTAATCGGCTATCGTCTATTAAATAAATGCCAAAAATAAATCGGATACTGCCAAACAGCAGTCAGATGGTAGCTTTTACATATGGTTATTTGATTCGTGGCTATGTACAGCAGTCAGGTGACCGATAGGATGGTTCTATCAGTTTAAGATCAGATAGACACTGTCAAAAAGATATGAGATGGCTCCTGTAAACGAACTGTTTCTGTCAAATACTGGCAAAGCGAAGGCTGATGGCACCTGTCTGATAGACCTTTCAAACAGATGCTTTTGTCGAACAGTTGCCAGGCTAAGGATTTTAGAATGCTAAAAGGATGAGATGCTAATGCTACTGCTAAAAGTATTATTCCTTATTATATGTTTTTTTATATTATATTAAGCAAGGTTGTCTAAATAATACTTACTATAAACTACTCATGGTTTCCCTAACAACTGACAGATAATTGAGCAATTGAGTTACAAATTCATGCAACTTAAGGCATTAAAACGAAATAAAAGCAGTTAATTTAAGAATTTTAGAGTTCCTTAGCTTAACGCCAAAGGCAAGGGAGCAACAACAACGGCAATAGTGTAGCAGCAATTTTCAACTTTTCGATTAAGACAATTTGTGTAATGACCAATGAGTCATACACCAAAACTGAGTAAACCAAATGCATTCATTTACAACTTTTTTACTGCAAATCTAATTCAAAGTTAAGTGCAGTAATGACACGAAAAATGCTTCAGCTAAATGAAATAATGGAGAATTGTAAAATTCGAAAAAAAAACAAAAACAATTATGTGGTATAATTGTGGATATTTGGTTAACATTTTTATGGTTATACTAGTGTGCATACATACATTTATGTAGAGATAAGTAAAAATTCAGAAAAAACAATTTTTTATACAACAATGTATATAGCACTAATTGAGTTATGTAATAGATTTACATTTTGAAAAATTTACAAAATGTCTCAAAGCGCGATTGGTTGCAGTTGCAGTTTTGCAAGCAAATGAAACGATGTAGCTTCTACAAGTATTTTACTGCCCAGCTGCTAACTGTAAACTTAAGACTTTTGGAGAATTATGCCGCTAATCTGCTGACGAAATTCCGTACTGATTGTGTTGGTCATTCGTTAGGCAATTAATCATAATAAAATTTGGTTTTGAAATGCAATTTTCAAAGCTTACTTTGTGTAAATACACAATGCATACTTTTTGTTGCATATATGATCTGTATGTCGCTTGTATAAAACAATAATTCAAAAACCAAATTTTCAAAGCAATTCTCTTCATTAAATTTACTTATGCATAAGTATGTCAAGCTGTTGAAGGCGACCTGTGTCAATTAGTCTTCAAAAAATTCTATTTACATATTTGCTGTTAATTATAAATATACACAAAATATGCAAATGAACAATTGAGGCTTAATGCATAAAATAAGAAAATTGATAGTTAAAGGATTACATGGTTTTCCTCGGGTAAAAGACAGCCCTTTTACAAAATTTTTTTCTCATATAAAAAATGAAATATATTATTAAAATTTTTTATTGTTGCAAATATACACTATTAGCAATGAAATTCTGAAATTTTTGGAAATAATATTTTAAACTCGGCCTTTGCGACAGCATTTCCGGTAACCCCTCGGAAAAAAGATGCGCCCGCGTTGTCAGGATAACTTCTTACTGGATCATCTAAAGTGGAAAAATACGTATTTTAGTTAAAATCTTAACTTAGAACTTGGATGAAGAAAAAAACTGAAAATTGGATTTTTGGCAGACATTTTTACAAAAAAGTGAAAATTTCGACATTTTTTTTCAAATAGTTGTAATCGAAAAAAATCCTTCATAAAAAGTCTTTAAGAATTGTATCTGAAAGACCTGTATAAAACTTCATGAAGATCGGTTGAGTAGCTCTTGAAAAATCTTGCCAATCGACTTGACAAACACAGTTTTGAAAAAATCGCATTTAAAGACCGCGCACTTAGCCTGCTAGCGTTGAGCAGACAAGTTCTCAAAGCTGTATCTCCGAAACTATTACTCGGATCAACTTTAGGACAATATTCTAGAGTTTTTGTAGAATTTAATAAGATAAACCCATGTAACCCCTTGAGTGAGTTTCTGCTCTAGCCAGGATAGCCAAGAAGAAATTAAATCTCACCAGGCTATGCAAGCAGGCCATAACCAGACTTTCAGTGGAGAACTCGCTAAAAAACATTCGAGTACTTAGTAATATAATATAATATAGGAATAAAAGAAAATGAAAATGCTGCGAGTTGGCTAGCTCGAGAGTAGTAGGGAATGCATTTCCTCCAAGGTGCCATAGTTCATTCAGCTCATTCGAGGTATGCTAGAAGCAATGGACTGTGGAAACAGCTCATGCCGAGTAACACACTAGTATCATAGAACAAACCGCAAAAACACTTTGAGATAGTGTTGATGGTGGGCACATTCATAAGCTGCCAAGTAATAGAGCAATTACCTCTAATATTTCATGCGATGAGGAGATAATGAAACGTTGCTTTTATGAATGCATACCTAGCCTTCAGTCGGTTGAGACAGGGCATCTTTTAAGGCTTCCAATCTGTTAACTTAAAAGACATTAGGCTACTGAAGCTGATTTCATTAATTCAACTGGTTGTTACCTTATTTGGTTACCACTTAGTAGCACAATGGACCTAATGGCTTAAGTTGCTTACGCTCTGACGCTCCTCCCCTTCCTTACTTTCAAACAATCAATCAACCAACCATTTCCCAAAGATATCTCACATAGTTACTCAAATTCGATAAATAGAGAAAAATGAAGCATAAGAAGTGGCAACCGAAAAATCTTATTGGTCGGAAGGGTTACGATATGTTTTCATAAACTTTAGAATAAATATGTATTTGTAGTTTCTTGAAAACTTTTTCTTCATAAATATGAGTCAGGCAACTAAGTTCTTTCTTTTTTTAATGAGACTTGTATTTTATTGTAAGGAAATAGTTACCAATGAATTACTCGAAGTATAGCCCATCCATAGTCACAATTTTTTCCAATATTTCTGGCAAAGCTCGAATATCATTACGGTAAAACTACACATCTTGTGATGCTATTCAAGAATCAAGCCATTTTTCGAAATCGTCTTATGAATGGAACTGTTTCTGAGCCAGAACATGTGCCATTGAACGCAACAAATAATAATGGGACTGTGCAATATCTGTGCAATATGGCGGGTGTGATAGGACTCCCATTTGAGCATTCTCAGGTAGGTTTTGACCTGTTTTGTAAAGTGTGGCCGTGCTTTATCATGCAGTAGAATCGTTTTTTCGTGCCTCTTCTGGTATTGAGGTCGTAAGGAAAGCAAGTCTCTAGTTTCTGTTATTCCCAGCGCATGCAGTCGCTTTAAAATGGGCTGGCGGGTGACTTCCAATGCTGAAGCAAGCTGTTCTTGCGTTTAACATGGATCCTCATCAAGCAATGTCTCCAATTCATCGTCTTCGAAGGGCCTTCCTTCACGCGGACGGTCGTTAATATCACAATTACCGTCTTTACAGCAATCAAATCAAACACCGCACGTTGCTTAAATTGGAGCTGCAAAACTTCTGGGAGTTCCAGGTGTGCGATTTCCGATTTCTTTGACTGAAAGAAGAAAATCAACACTTCCTGCAAATGAAGATTATTTGGGAAAAATCTGACATATTCGTAGAACCAAAAGTTTATGAAACAAAAGCAAAGTCTTCGTTAATGTGGAATGACAGTTTCTTTCTCAAATGTCTAGGTTAAGTTTTATTACTTGGATTTCTCAAAATCGATCACCACTAACTGCTGGAGCCATCTATTGACAAATAATATTTTTTATTTGGAAAAGTGTATTTGACAATCAGTTGGAACTTTCAAATGACCCTGAACAGATTTTATACAGTTCTTATACTGCGATCGGCTTGAATGGGGTAGGGTAATGTGATTAGGCTTAGCATAAATGTTTTTCAGCGACTGTATCTAGAAATGTGGCATCGTTACAAAACAATATACCTCTCTACTCTGTTGTGAGTGACTGTATAACTGTATAGAATCATCCTATATAGGCATATATATATAGTAATAAGAAGGAATTGAACCACCACCACCAATCCCATAATCAAATATACAAAATAACTCAGTCATAACATCAAAATATGAAAATATGCCACTCCAGATGTTGCTACGTCAATGCAGTGAGGCACGCGTCGCAAATGGAGCGCAAAGCACTCATGTGGCATGTTTGTTTGTCCGTTGTTACCGTGTGAATTTCGCAAGCTCACTTTACTGTCTAACCACCTAGAAAGGCGACCAAAAACCGCAAAGCCAACACAACACTCAAACACATGCATTGGATGCCTGCATTTGTTGTTGGCGCTGGTGCAAGCGTTGGTGCGCGCTATTAAAACGTAAGTACCGCGACGCGTAAATGTGGCAATAATCGCCAAAAGTGGCGGCAAGTGGCTGCAACGACAGAACCGTTAACAACAGGTGAACTACTTTAAGTTAATAACGAAAGAAAAGCAAAAGTAAATTCCAAAGGCGCATAGTCATGCTTGTCAGCGCTTGTCTATATGTATATGTATATGCATATGCTTGTCTGTGAGTTTATGTTTGTGCGCACTTGTGTGTTTGTGTGGGTGTTGGTTCGGTAATGCTGCACATGCAAATGCTCGTGAATGACATCTGTTGATTTAGTAATACACCTTTTGTGTTTTAAGGTTTTGTTGTTTAGTTTTTATTGTTTGTTAGAGCACTCATTTTTGAAATATTGATTGATTTTCGGTTTCAGATTTTCTTTAGAAATTATTTTTTTTAGCGATCTGCATAGATAAAGTGATTGATTGCGTACATTTCTTACATGGTTTTTGGGATTACATAATGATATGCTATAAGTAACATATAGAGTAATATGCATATTTAAAAATTATTTTTCTTTTGAAAGATTATTACATAAGAGGATATGTACTAAAAATCTACTATGAATGTGAGGCTAGTATATGCTATATAATCTTTGATAAATCCTGTCAAATGTCCTACTAGTTAGCTAACCAAAATAAGAAATCATTTGAGAGCTTCTGGGTAAGAGTGCTCTTTCCAACAACACCATCCAATACAGTAAATTGAGTTAGAATTTAAACTGTCTAATTAAAAAATAAATATCACAGTTCTGAGGTATATCTTCAAAACTGCTTTCTAATTGCATGTATTCGAAATTTAAGGAACTATACACAAATATAGCAAATTTCATCTGTTATAAAGCTCCCTAATATTAGAAATTTGTTTAGATAGTTACCGGAAACTATTAGTAAACGTCATGAATTATTTTTGAAAAGAAGCATTAGGTCTTAAAAATAACTTCTTCACCCTAACCCCAAAATAGGCACTACTTATAGCTCGACCAATAACGCGCCAACGTACAAGCAGAACCAATTAAGTAACCAATTTTATTAGTTAACTAGTTAAATGTTTGTGATTTGCGAACCCCAATTCATTTTCTAACAAAAGCAGACATTCTCATCATTAAAGCCTTGCTATAATTCGAAGAAATTTATAGTTTTAGCGATAAAGTGTCAACCCAGCCACTAAATCAAGTATTCATGCTTCATGTTTCCTAGAGCGCCTCGGAGTCCTCTCTCTCGGAGTTGTTGAACTTTAAACGCGTTTTTCTCAAAACATTGTTTTTCTGGTCGGACCGGGTCCTAACTTTTTTCCTACTGAACCGATTGCTTTCAAATTTTAACAGGCTGGTTTACACACTTATAATTCTCGTCGGAACTAACGAAATTTTTTTCAACCTTATTTGTTTATTTTACAACCCTTTCATTGCTAAAATGAAAGGACTTTTTTCAAAGTTCGCCATTTTATTATATACCCTTGAAATTTAACTTCAGTAGTTCCGACCAGAATGACATGTCTATAGATTAAGAATAAACAAGAATATTTGATTTGAGATAACATCAAGAGTCAAAATCACCCGGGCCACCCACGTGCATTATTTTTGAGGTTCCAACTTCGAGTGCCAATAATAATGATAATAAAGTATTAAATTTTTTCAAATACATTTTTTTTTATATTCTCAATATGTAATTAAAAACATTCTAAATATTCAGGGAAATTCATTTATATTTTCCTATAAAAACCACCCTATAAAGAAGTCATTAAAATAGGCATAAGTTACCAGACTACTACCTTAAACTATCAAAGGATTCAGCGAGGTTCATTACGAACGTTTTTTGACTACGGAAATTTTTAAGCAGTAAGATAGAAAAAGTAATATTTGGCGTCGTCTTAATTGCTCGGCCTGTGAGCAAGGTCACAGCAACTAATACCTTGACGAGTAAGTATACGATATCTGGGAACATTATGATATAGATGAATATATTTTCTAAATAATAACTGGAACTTTGTTTACACTTTAAGGGTCAATTACACTTTGGTTTACATTTATGAGATCAATTACCCCTTTGGTTAGATTTAGTCAAGTCCACAACCCTTCATTATATTTGGGGTTAGTGTCAACAACCCCTTTGTTTTTAATTTTGATGCTAAGCTCAAAACTCTGTTTACATTTAGTAACGTTTCTATACATTTGGGGTCACTGACCTTTTTCTTGTCTTGGGGTCAATAACCTTGTTTACATTTTAACGAGGTTAGTTACCCTTTTGTTTGCATTTTATGACGTCAGGACACCTTTGTTTACATTTAGCCAAGACCGCAACCTTTGTAGCAAGTAGCCAAGACAACAATATTTGTTTAAATGTATGGGGTTATTGACTCTTTTGTTTACATTATGAGATCACTGATCCATTGTTTACATTTAGTTCAGTCCAAAACCCTTGTTTACATTAGGCAATTCAACAACCTTCGTTTACATTTAGTCAAGTCAACGAAGTTTGTTTAGATTGGGCTCAATGGCCCGTTTATTCTCATTTTATGGGGTCAATGAAGCCATTGCTTACATTATGAAAATAATATGCCTAAGCTATAGAATAGGAAAACTATGGAACTTTTCGTGATTGGTTGTGGTTTGTTATTAATGTCTGCTTTCAGAAGCCCGAAATCTCTTCAAGTCGTCTGTTTTCTTCACATTTGACTTCTTCGGAAAACAAATAGAGTTAAAACAATACTAAATATTATTAATATACATTAAATTGATGCATAATAGGTTTCAGGTGGCCAATTCACCCTTTTTATGATAAGCTGATACCCCTTAAACCAATATCCTCCTGAGAATGGATATAGTGCCGAGATAAAACTAATAAATCTCTGAGCCTTTAAGCGGATTTTGAAGCAATATTCCCACTAATTACACATCACTTAAACTATAAAAGCTAGCAGCAATGCAATTGTAGTCATGTGAGTCGGGCAATATAAGTTTCTTAAGCAAGTACAAGCTTTATGGGCACTTAATCACCGACAACTGGTGGATTGTAAAATTGTGTGCACATTGACACACATAAATTAAATGTCAACGACGGCAAAAAGTGAATTTTCAAAATACTTAAAATTTGTTTAATTACCGTTACACATATACATAAGTAAATATATACAAACATGCTGCAAACAAGTATGCCACATAATTTAGTGTAACTGTAAACACAAACACTAATTAAATTTCCGAACATATTTGGCATAATTTCGACTTTACGAGCCAGTGTTGATTTTATTGTTGTTGCTGTGGCAGTAATTTCCAGCTGATATACTTTTCTGACGCTCGTATTGTTAATTTGGTTTAGTGTTTTGTTTACAGTTGATTTTTTGCAGACGAGCGCAAACTCACACAAACACACACACATAACGGTACTTTTATGCAAGCCTGCCTGACTTCGTCGAGCGTGGAGTCCTCTCTGTGCACCGTTGTCTAACAGCGGCCTTTCCAATTGCCTTCCAACTGCACTATTTTGTCTCGCTCTCGCTCTCTCTTTCTCGCTCGCGCTCATTCTCTTTGCCGCTCTTGCATGCATTTTTCAACTTTATTGTTGCGTTTGCTACAAATATGCGCCATTGTTGTTGTTATTATCTATTGCTTTGGGCTGCAAAATTGCTGTGGTTTATTGTTGTTGTTGTTGCGTGGCTTAGCGATTGCATGTCGCACTTTCTTCCTAAGTATATAAAAGCGTCGAGCAAGCGGAGCTTTGGTATTATTCAGTGGTGAAAAGTGGCAACGCTCAGTTCGATCAGCACAAAGTAGTGATCTCGTTTCTTGCAATTAAAAACACAAATTGTTTGCAATAACAACAAATATCTATAAAATACCGTTTCGGTGTTAAAATAGCATAATCTAATATATAACTAAGCGCTTAATAAATATTAAAAATACAAAAACTAATTCTTACGAAATGGCACTGAAGGTGAGCAACATGAAAGGATATACAAACGAATTGTGTAATCGAAAAAGTGTTTGAGTGTTGTTTGTGTGAAATGATAATCCGACAGTTAGTGGTATAAAACAACATGAGAACAGCAATTATGACCCAAGTTACAGGATTTTATGCTATCAATGGGAGAAATTTATTTTGCTCGTTTGTCAAGTATTACGCTCAGATTGTGATAGATTCTTGAACAATGGAAGGAACATTAAAAAAACAATAATTGGCAGTTTTTTTTAATTTTGAAATCATACGAGCATAAGGTTATAAAGGCAAGCATGTATAAATGAATTTGAAAGCAACTTTTTAGTAGCGCATCCAGAATTTCTTTCTCTTGCCCAAAGCTCTACATAACATTTTTTCCTTCCGACATATTTATAATTTTGAGGTTACTTCGTAAATTCTTCTAATGTAAATTTATCGTCAATCTCTTATTATTACCGAATTATCATTCCCGATTTTGGGGAGCGGGTTTTTATCAACAAAATCCCCGTGCAACCGCCACTGCATCTGTTACGAAAGCGTTAAAAATTCAATTGATTTTCAGCCTCTGACTTTTTAGAAAACTCTTTTACAAGTCCATCTAATAATTTTACACAAATATGGAGTATAAGTCTTTTACATAATTAATATCAGAATAATAATTAAAATCAGAATAGGCAATACTTGTTATAAGATCAATAAAAATTATTAATTATTATTAGACATCCTTTCAAAAGAAGTATTGTAAAATAATATAAAAATGAGGCGAAAAAAATTTTTAAATAGTTCTCAATTAAAATGTATCTCTTTATATATTGACAATAACTCAAATAACTATTAGTCATATATTTTTGATAAACGAAACATTATAATGTTTAAAACTAAAATAAATATTTAGAAGTTACTTTAGAAATTCAATTGGGAAACTACAAAATTAAGAAATGATTAAATATCACAATTAAAACGATACTAAAGTTGTATGCGTTTAACCCACAACTTTCTTTGAAATATAAATTTTTTCCGAAGATACAACTTCGATCCTTTATAGCGTCTTACTTACATATCGTCACCTAAAATGCAAAATAACATAACATAATTTTTCATAAGTTTACAAATCAAGGAAAAACGATATAATACAAACCACTAATCTTGAAAAAAATTTAGTTTTGGTTATAAAATGGTTATATATTGGTCATAACTGTCAGCAGAAGCCGAAAATTTTATGCTACATATACATATGTATGTAACCTTATGATGTAGTGAATCGTAAGCAACAAACAATTAAATTTCAATTTTTTTGATGATACGTCGTTTTGCATTTTAGGTTACTATATATGCTTGATAAAAAATTGTTATACATCATTAAAATAAGAGGAAAACGTGCATGGTGCTTATATATTCACTTCTCGCTTTATATTATCTTTTATACTAAAATTCATAATAATAGTTTACAATAAGCCAAATTCGAAGGAAAATATTTTGACTTTGGATAGCCTCCTTCGAAAAATTTAAAAATTACTTAATTCAGGGTGGTTTCAGTTCAATACACCGGCGAGTATCGCTGGAATGAATGAATGATTCTATGAGTTTATAAATGAAATTAATGAAATGTGAAGAAAAACGCATTAACTTGGACTAAACAGAAGCTATAACCAGCGTTTGAAAAACTACGCTACTCACGTAGCATTTCATTTTGCTATTGCTAACGCTCTTACTTTGTCGGGAGCCATAGCAGAGCCATAGCATAGCAATGTAAAAGTATGTGCTCTGGTCTGTTCGGAGTTTTGTTAGGTAAAAAACTATTGCTGTAGCAATGAAATTTTAATTAGCTCTGCTTTGCTACCGCTACCGTTCTCGAGAAATCTTGCCAACCGACCTCAAAACATACAGTTTGGAGAAAAACGCGTTTAAAGACGACGCCCAAGTTCTCAAATTCAATAAGACAATAAAATAATTTGGATTTTGAAACCCGTAAGCCCATGTAACCCATTTAGGTGGATGCATAAGAACCTCCTAACCAAGCTTCGGTGTTCGGAGAGTCACTGCCAATCGATATATCATGAAAGTGAATAGATTTTCCATGTTAAATATTTTATAATCAGTTGAGCCACATTAGCCAAAATTGTTAAAGCGACTTTTCAAAATTCTATTTGCCAATGATGATACTTCGTGTAAGCGTTTTTCTTCTTTTTAAAATATTTTTCGAATCTACTAAACAAATTGAATTTTCTAGCTCTATCGATAATTCAAGTTTTTAAAAGACAAGATAATTAGTAAAATTTTTGCTCATGATATGTTTTGAAACATTCAATTTCCGTATTGAATCTCTCCACCACAGAGTTAGTTACGCCTACTGCTATATACTTAAATGTTAATATTTGATTATTGGTTGAATTTCAAATGGATTACTCAAAGTTGTTACTCAAATTTATTTAATATTTGGCGAGAATTTGCTCAGAATTAGTCAATTTTCGTTGCTCAAGTGTGTATATATATAACTCTCAGCTTAATATATTCAAGATAGCTTTTTGAAATAGTGTCCGACTAACGTTGGATTTATTTAATTATACAACCAAATTAATTTTTTTTTCGAAACTTTTTGTCGTAAGGCGGGCCATTTTTTTCAAATAAATTATACAATTTTTTGTAGTTCGCCTTACATATACACACATAATCCTCTACGTTACAATTTTGTTACATATAAATACCAGGACTATTTAGAGTTGAAATTGATTTTCTACAAATATTCACATATTAACCCAGTTCATCGCATTCACTTGCAGTATTTGATTTTCGCTTCTGCGCTCTGCCTTACCATGGCTTCACCCATAGGCCACTATTATGAAGAACAAGGTGGCTATGAAGAGCTCGGCGGACATGAACTTGGCGGTCACGAGCTTGGCGGCCACGATCTTCACCAAATCGAACGCGTCTCTTTGGGCGAGGAGCATCACGGCTATGAGCAAGAGGAAGAGCATGTGGATTACTATGTGAGTAAATGCTTAGGAAAAAAGCTTTGGAATGAAGCTGTTCTCATGAACAAATATTAAAATCACTAACATTTTTTTTTTCTTTTTTATTCTCGTAGGCTCCACCAAAATACGCTTTCAAATACGGCGTGAATGACTTCCACACCGGAGATGTGAAATCGCAACATGAATCGCGCGATGGTGATTCCGTTAAAGGTTAGTACAATTTTATGGTAATATTATATAATATGTAGTTCAAATTTGAACTTGCTATTCAAAAATTGTATTAAAAACGCGAAAATAAAAATGAAATAACTTTAAACAGGCTTTATTAGAAATGTGTGCTATTGAAGAATGTTGCCACCTATCCAAAAATATAAGAACATTTATATTATATAGATGTTATTTGGTATTATAATATTGCATTAAACAAAATATAATAAAAATTTCATATTTTAGAAACAATTTCGAAAAGCGTTGCCACCTTTTTAGAAATTAAAAACATGAAAAACTGGAATTTTTAAGCTAAGCTAAGCTGAGAGTTAAAGATTAGAATTGAAAGTAAAAAAATTTCTATAAAAATGTTTGAGAGGGTTGCCACCTATATCAGAAATTGCAGATTATTTGAATTTTGTTAGTAATGTGTTCGCTATTGCAATATTGACTAGCAAATGTTATATTATTATATGAAACATTTTAAAATTTGTTTATAGTGTTGCCATATAATTTTTATAATCATAAAAAGGGTTGCCAACACTCATGGAGTTTATCTAATTATTTAAGTTTTTGTTTTTATGTAGAAATAAGTTGAATGGAGTTTTACAAGCGAGTTCATGAATAGGGTTGCCAAGTAGCAAAAGTTTTAATTGCAAATATACTCTTATGGTTATAAGAGGAATATAAAAGCAGATTTGGAGTTAATAATTTATCGCAAAGCAAAGTTACAATGCTTGGAATGAGATACTGGAAGAAAAATTGTAGTGTTGCCATATGTCTATATGTGTAAAATGAGTTGTCAAATTACAAAATGTTTTGTAGCTCTAAAATTATTCCTTATGTTAAAAAAGCGATTGTATGAACTTCTGCGTACGAATATACATATTATTAGGGTTGCCAAGTAAACAAATATTTTAAATTTAAAAATATATGCAGTTAGGATCAAGACTGAATGGTTTGGCGCAAAACAAAGTGGAGTTTATTAAAAAAAATAGTTTTAGATTTTATTGCTCTCTTAAAGAGGGTTGCCAACTTAATAAATAATAAAAAATTTCATGAAAATTTCAATAGAAAAACTTTTTATTAGTAAAAATTGTCTACTATATAAATATTAATAAAATTATTTTTTAATTTTATTATTATTTTTTCAATTTTATTATTACATAAAAAAATCTCATACCATAAATTTAAAAAAAAAATATTTATTTCGAACTTTCCAGGTCAATATTCCTTGGTTGAACCTGACGGCTCCATCCGCACCGTGGACTACACCGCGGACAAACACAACGGCTTCAACGCTGTCGTGCACAAAACCTCACCAGTACACCACGAGGAAGGACATTATTAAGCAAATTTGAAGGCATAAACGATTTAAATGTAATTGAAGCCAAGCTTAGCAACAGCGGCAGCAGCAGAAATATAGTACTTAGTTGTAAATTCCAAACGTATTAGCTAAATTATAAAATGAATGGAAAGTTGAAAGCGAACACGCAACAAACAAGCTGAGATTACTTAATACACACAACTAGATTTTCATGACTCAATCACAAATATTCACTTCAACTGCCATCTTAGAAAATTTTGACTGTCTACGGTAGAATTTTAGTTTTTTCTCATATGGATTTTAGCGTGTATGTCTTTACCTTATGTGTATATGTATAAATATTATTTCTCTTTAACGAGTTGGAGACACTGTGATAGCGTTAATATTCTAACTCATTCGACTGTTCATTACTCTAACCATTTGCCATTCGCCATTAGCACTATTATCACCTCTATGTATGTATATATGTTTGTATGTAATTTTAAATCTACTTTATTTTCGAACTGTAATTAGTCACTATCTTTTATTAAACGGTACTTTAACTATGAACTGATGCAGCGAACTTATTTGGGAACTAACGAATTTGCACTTATTTTAACATAGAAACATTGTGACGTCATTTTAGTTTATTAAAAGTGGACAGAAAATGTGTTTTATTATTAAAAAAAACTTTAATTCGTTTTTTAATTGTTTTTTCTTAAATTTTCTAACCTTAAAATTGAAGAATTCTTATTAGACATTGTTTCTTATGGCTTTACTAACTAACTCACCGTTATAATGATTGCTTACTTCTTATATTCGAAACCATTTAACTGCAGTTGAATTTATTGTGTTGTCGAAAAGTAGTGTAATAATATTTTTCTTTATTTTTTAAGCTGCTTGCAGATCTAGATTTGATTTTCAGGTGTTGAAGTGTGAAAATAACTCATCAATATGCACTGTAAATTAATAAAAGATTGAAAAAATATATTTTTTACGCAAAAATTTTAATCAGGCACAAAAAATGTGATAATAGGGCTTGCCAACAGAGTTTTACACAAACCAAAAAAAGAATTAAAGATATGAAAAATATCATTTAAACTTAATTGGCAAAAAAATTTAATTAAATGCGAAAATTTTAATTAAGCGGGAAAAGTATCATAATAGGGTTGCCAACAGATATGCAATAAAAAAATAATTCAAAATATTATAAATGTCACCAAAATGTAATTTTTTGCAAACAAATTTTATTAAACGCGAAAATTTTTAAAATTGGGTTGCAAATCAATATATTCAATTTCCAAAATAAAAGACTTAAGCAACGAACTTGAGCTAAAAGCAAAAGTTTTGCTAAATTTAAAAGACTTAAGCAACGAACTTGAGCTAAAAGCAAAAGGTTTGCTAAATTTAAATGACTTAAGCAACGAACTTGAGCTAAAAGCAAAAGTTTTGCCGAATTTAAAAGACTTAAGCAACGAACTAAAGCTAAAATCAAAGGTTTCCCAAATATAAAAAAGAACTTCGACTGCAAGGATTAATTTTCTGAAATAAAAGTCTTAAGCAACGAGCTTTCACTGATTTACAAGAAAGACTTAAACAACGAACTTTTGTGTTTCGTAACCTCATACTAAGATATAAGACTCAAGCGACGAACTTGGGAACGCACTTTGCTCATAACAACATATTTCGCGCCAAAAACCATTAGTTGACTTGCAGGAAAATCACAAAAAATCAGCGCATAAGAAACTTTAGTGCCAAGCAACTTAAAAAAATAAATTTTAGGAAAATCAAAACAAAAGAGTGTAAAAACAACAAAATCCATCAACACACTCCGATAAATATTTATTACACGACGCGCAACACGTCGCCCGTGGCAATTATGAAATCACACATGGCAACGTCTGCGCTGGCTTTTCCATATCATTGAACCTCAAGTTTGTGAACAAGGAAAAGCGAATGACCATAACGGGAAATATATATCAAAAACATTAAAAAAAAGCTTAAAATAATCAGGTTTATATTTTGTACACATGCATAAAACAAAAACAATAACCCTGGTTGCCTACGTGCATGGTGTGCGAATTGGTGGCGTTTGGCCAGTTTGTTGGCAGCTAAATATTTTACTATTTTCGGAAAAAAGTTACGGTGAAGTCAAATAGTTGTAATGGCAATCACATGCTCGCTCAATTTGGGTGCGTATGTGTTTTTCTTGAAATGTGTTTTGGCTTGAAGTGGTTGACCAGGCGCTCGCTGTGCACCTGTGTCTGGTTTTACAAGAAAAGTAGGAAATGTTAGTTGATTGATTGTTGGTTGGCAGCCAGTTGGACGCCGATATGTTGGAAGAGCCCATAAGCTGTCCTTTAAGCTGAGCTGCATCCCCAAAAATGAATTTGATTGCTACTGTTTTTGTAAACAAGCTTCATAAAAACATATTTTGTTGATTTAATTTCTATAATTAATAGTCAATTGTACAAAAAATTGTCATTTTCTTCTATTTTAAGTTGGTTTTGATTTACCGCTGTGGTTATATAAGATATAATCTTTTATAATGTAGTTTCATAATATCTACTTTTACATGCTTTTATTTACATTGTTTAATCAGCCAGCTGGATTTATTTTATAGTCGCTATTTCTTGCTGCTTTTTGTGTAGTTATTCAATGAGCTATGAATCTGCTGCTTTACCACAGCAACCACAAGGAATTTAATCACTTTATTTGCTTTAACTAGCGGCCGTAAATTTTTTATGTGGTTTTAATGTATATGTAGGTAATCATAATTCAATTTTTAATTTTTACATATATCATAATTCACTGATGATTACCTATACACATATTTTTTATTAGTTGAGAAATATTTTTCATCACATATTATTATATGAATAGTTTTAGTAGAAGAAGTAGTTGAAATGCCGTCTCACAGTTCCCTTATACTAAGTTGTTGATGAGTCCTCTCAGAGAGCAGGAGTGCAAGCCGAGTAGAAAATCGTTCGGCTGACTGTTGTGATTGCAGCTTCTCGACGTCGAACCTTCATTGTTTTTGTTGACTTTCGTTTTTTTTTTTGCTGCACATAGACGGGTGCATATCTTGGCTACAAAAAGATAGTGGTTCGAGTCGATGTTAGGACCTCGGAACGTCCGCACGTCTAAAATACTGGTTAAGTGTCTTTCATCTAACATAACATGATTGATCTGGTGATGATGGCTTTTCGATCCGGAGACAGCCAAGTGGCTTAATGAATTTTCCTATACTGGAATCTATTACAACCAATTTGGGAGCTGCATTTAACGACCGCTGTGCCAAAGATACCTTCTTTGCCCACCCTGCTGTTAAAGTCGGCAAGCACGATTTTGACATCATGGTGGGGGCTGCTTTCATAGGTGCGCCGGGAGGAATGTCAAAAGTCGGAGTCTTTCTCCCACCATGAATCCCACATTGAATTGCGCTCCTTTATATGGCCACTGTAGTAAATACCACAAGGACGGACTCACGGCGCTGATGTCAGCCTCTCTCACGAGGATATCAACCAGCAGCGGCATCTTCCCAATGAAGGGACCGGATATTCCATGTCCACCGCTCTTAAAACGTATGGCAACAACGCGCTTATGCTTTTCTTGCGGCACAGATGTCGGGAGCTAACGAACGCACTGCGCAACGATCTATGTGCTATACGTTTTAAGAGCGGTAGGGGGACCAAAAATTCAATATCTTTGGAATGGTATGAATGAACACAAATTTTTTTGCAGATTATTAAAGGTGAATATTTTCTGCGTTGTGTTACATACTTTTCAATTTTTTTTGGCGTGAAGGACACTTAAAAAATTTCAATTGTTTAACAAGAAATTACACTAGTTTACAGTACATTTTTTGCCGAAGAAATTTTAGCTGTTGCTGACTACATATAATATGCTATTTCCAAAAATATAATTTAAATATTTTTATCAGCTCTAGTTTCAGAGTTTCAGCTATGTAGGTATTACACAGAAAAAAACATGTATTTATTAAGAAAAATTTTATTAAGAAAAATAAGTAATCATTAAGTTCTAATAAACTTCGTTTTAAAGCTCTTCTCCGATGTAAAGACTTTGGAAAATGACGTATTAGAGACCAACAATAGTCAGACATCATATTTGTATCCCAGAAACCCTGATAGCGCTCTTCCATGACGCGTAAGTCTTGATGCATACGCTCTCCTGCTCTTCGCTCATATCTCCTAAATTTTCCGGAAACCTCTCTAGGTGACTATGGAGGAAGTGGAGTTTTATACTCATATTGCATCCCATATTTTTTAATTGTAGCAGAAGGTCTTCTACAAGTTCAATATAATTTTCAGATTTTTTATTTCCGAGAAAATTCTGTATCACAGATACGAATGCTGTCCAAGCTTTTGGTTCTGACTCAGTCATAGAATTTCTAAATTGAGTATCTTTCGTAAGTTGTCTAATTTGGGGGCCATCAAAAATTCCAGCTTTAATCTTTTCAAATTGGCAAATGTAAGAAAAGCAGTTCCCATCTTTATCTAGCGATTTTACAAACTGTTTCATGATGCCCAGTTTTATATGTAATGGTGGAAGGATCATTTTTGTTACGAGCTACTAATAAATTGTGGACTATATTGTGCTTTCCAGGCTCCATTTTTTCTCTCAAGGGCCAGTTTTTTCTCACCCAATGCTCTTGCTTAGCTCTACTGTCCCAAAGACATATAAAACTGGGAAACTTGGCATAACCACTTTGTTGACCGAGAAGAATGTTGACCATTTTTAAATCGACACAAATTTGCCACTCATGGTCATTGTATTTTATTTTGTTCAAGACTATCGAAATGTATAGCATATTTATTTCCATTATGTAATATAATACATTTAAGTCTACGTTTTGAGCTGTCAATGAATAAACGCTAGTCGTTTGGTTCATATCGCTTCAAGCCCATTTTTATCAACAAGTTTTTGATATCTGAACAAAAGGTAATGCGAAGAAGTCCGAAGTCGAAGTAGCACCTGTTGGCAAGAGTTATCCTGCGTTGGATTTCTAGGCTGACATTGTTGGTGGTGTTTACGCTGGTTCCAAGATAGACGAAATTATCTACGACTTCAAAGTTATGACTGTCAACAGTGACGTGAGAGCCAAGTCGCGAGTGCGACGACATGTTTGTTTGATGACAGGAGATATTTCGTCTTGCCCTCGTTCACTGCCAATGGTTCCATTTTCTGTGCTTCCTTGTCCAGCCTGGAGAAAGCAGAACTAACGGCGCGGGTGTTGAGGCCGATGATATCAATATCGTCGGCATACGCCAACAGCTGTACACTCTTATAGAAGATGGTACCTTCTCTGTTTAGTTCTGCAGCTCGTACTATTTTCTCCAGAAGCAGGTTGAAGAAGTCGCACGATAGGGAGTCGCCTTGTCTGAAACCTCGTTTGGTATCGAACGGCTCGGAGAGGTCCTTCCCGAACCTGACGGAGCTTTTGGTGTTGCTCAACGTCAGTTTACAGAGCCGTATTAGTTTTGCGGGGATACCAAATTCAGACATCGCGGCATAGAGGCTCCTTTTCGTGCTGTCGAAAGCAGCTTTGAAATCGACCGTTTATGTTCACACTACAAAAATAACAGTCTACGAGATGATTTCGTGGTTCTCGCCAAATAGTCGGTGTTCCAAATTTAAAGGCACTTCTTTTACCACTTTTCCATAATCTTAAATATTCCGCACAAGATTTACAAACACAATTGGGAGCCCAAGAATTCTTATTTTTATCCAAGAGCACCCCAAAATACTCAAAATAGGTATTTTTCACCAACTCTGATATAACTTTTCTACAATTTTTAAACACATATTCTCCGCATATGTAGCAAAAATGATCTGGTTTATTTAAACAACGTCTTCTTGAACTACTCATGACGCAAAAACTTGAGAAACTAATCTTAACACAGTAAAATACGCCTGTCTTCGATTAATATATATGCTTAAATGATAAAAATCCAAAAAAAATTAACTCGAGCTGCTCAAAAATTTTTGAGGGTAGGTTTGACAAAAACAAGAAATAAGTGAACAATATCAATCGACAAAAGACTTCACAAACATTCTTGCGAAAACTTTGAACATTTAAAAATATATTTAAATATATTTCTACTCAATTTCCAAGCAAATGCCTATTGAATAAGGGCACAATTTCATGTGGAAACTAAGAGGCTTTTAGTTTTGCCACCAGTGTACATACTTTCAAGATATGTGTACGTTAGCTGCACAACAACGCCTATGGCAGCTTTTCATGTCTCTATGAAGCAAAAAGCAGATTAAGTCATTTATTTTACTCTGACTAAAAGTAGACTTCAAATTTTAACAACATTACTCGTATTGCCACTAACAACTGTGGTGGATTGTCATCCAGTAAGCAATAAACCGTTTTTACTAGTTTTGATATTGGTAAGCTAATAATTTTGTTAACTGCCACTAAAGCACAATTTCAGTACAATATTAATATCAAAACGTATCCGGATTTTTCAAAGAAATACTTATGGTTATTTCAGCACTCAAAATACGTCGCTGGGACGTTGGGTCGTTAGTATTATCATTGATTGTAGCAGGTTTTAGTTTATTCATGACCAGAGATAAATCGCAAACATTTTGGCAATTTTGGCATTTTGAAGATTTTGAAAATAGGAATATGAGCTAGAAACATCTGAACACTTCCTGTTTTACTGTCGCTCATTTGCTTGAATAAATATGCAACTTTTATCTTATTGTACACCTTCGGACATTCCAGTGAACCAACGAGAGTGCATATAAACGACTAATTAAATTCAAGCCTCTTTGCTAGTGTATGAGGAATATCTACAAGAGTTTTTCATGTTCATGTCGCACTGTATTTAGCAAACCAAGTGTGATGATCAACTGGCAGATGAGTCGTAGTGTCGAAACTAACTTCTTCAAGTTTTCGGTAGCTTTGAGGAAAAGTGACCTAAAGGTTTATTTCCACTTATGAACTTCAAATTTAGGACTTTGGCATATATATCGAATTGTAAGTAGTAGCTTTATAGATGAGGAATGTACCGCGAAATAAGGTCTATTGTGTCCTTTGTAAGTAGTATTTGAGATTATTCTCCGAAAGTTGATTCGGTAAATAACTTTTATCTTTGAAGGAGCGCATTTTAAGAGATTTTAAGTTGGTGTAATCTGTTCCCAAAATTTTAAATTACTTGCACTTCGAAACACTGATCTCGGAGTCAATAAAGAAAGTTTCTCCAAATGAGCTAAACCGATCGACTTGATGTTTCCATGCGATCTTCTTAGAAATTTGTGTCAGGTAATGATTGAGAGAATAAGATTTTTTGTAATAATTTCAGATTTTTAAGCGATTATGAAGTGTAAATGAGTATTTGATATCATCATTTCTTCTGAGTAGTACCATATATTCGAATTATTTTTGAAACGAAAGAGAGATTTCTATTCCATTGAGTAAAATAGCATATTTTGTAAACTGTAATTCTGATATCTCCAAGTTAGATTTTAGTCAAACCTTCAAACTTTCCAAATATCTTTTCGCGTATTTTCCATAAGGAGCCTGAGAGTGGGGATAACGCGAAATTTGTATTCATGCAAACGATGCACGAACCTCAATCATGACTGGAAAACTAAATTTGTGACAAAACACCCCGGAAATTGTAAGTAAAACGAAAAATATCGCCAAAAATTTTGAACTTTGTCATAAAAATATTAATTTCTTTTATATGACCTAAATTTTTAGAAAGTCAAAAATGCAAAATTTAGTTTACATAATTTATAAGTTAATTAATTTTTCTGCTCCTAATTGCTCACTTATGAAGTCAATGGGCTAATTGAGCACAAAAATGTCACTAAAATTATGAGCGTTACGGCATTCCTAACGAAAACCTATTAAATTTAAATAACAAAAGCAACAACTAATTAAAATTTTAATGACAAATTAAGGCAGCACTTTCATTACATTTATTTGGAGTAAAATTGATTTATTTAAATGGCTAATATGAAATGTTTTTGTTGGAAGTAAAATCGAAACAGCCAACAGCAACGAAACGGTTTCAAAGAAAAACAGAAAACTGCAAGGAAAATGTAATACTTGTAAAATTAAAAAAAGAAAAATATAAGCAACGACATATACAAGCAATAATGCATAAAAAATAATAATGTGACACAATAAACAGTTATGCAAACCATTTTCACAGTTAACCTTGAAGATTGTAGAAAACAAGAGAAAAGCAGTGGATATATTAATTAGAGTGCGGTGAGGCGGAAAGAGGTCCAAAAAAGGTAGTCAACTCTTCGCGGCCCAGTAGAGCTGCACTGATTGCGCAGCTGAGGAAAATTCAGCGTTCAACTGAAAAAAATACATATATCTATATACTTACATATACAGTATACATATAAATGTATATATATACAGTATATACATATATATCTGTATGCAAGTATATATATTTGTTTGTAGGCACATCGCTTGAATGCCAAAATCACTGTGGGCTGTTGCAACTTGCCACCAATCGCGAAAACGACCGCCAATGCTTGCAGCGACACCAGCGACCAGCAACCAACATTGTTGCGCCCCAATTGCTAGCAACTGTTGCCGTTGTTGTTGTTCGTGGTCGGCTATGAATGGCGGATTAAATACCGTAACGGTTTGTTAGAATTCACCTCCACGCGAGTTCAGGGATGCCACACGAAATGGGCAGTTTTATGTTGTACAAACATGCGGACAGAAAGGCCAACTTTAAATGTGTAAGTTTGTGGGTTTTTACCGAAAAATGCAAAGGTTAGGTTATGTTGATAATAATTTTGTCGGCTTTTTATTGTTTTTTTGTTTTTTAAATAGTTGGTGGTTACTGTTGATCTTATTTTATGTTGTTGTTATCATTGACCCTTGAAGGAGCTGAGGTATAGCAGTCTATAAAGAACATGCCAGTGGTTTTTTTTGCGGAATATGGTGCAAAAAGTTATTGAAAATTGAGTAAAATCTATGCTTAAAGCAAACGAAATGTATACTTCCCTTTTACTGTGAGAAATTGCCTAGAATATCTGTGTTCCACAATCTTTACGTGACTAACACTATTGCCTAATTTATATCATTTGTGCCAAAATGTATTTATGATGAAGTTAACTTTTAACTATCTGGCTCCCCTATTTCTTTTAATTTTTTTTTGTAACAGGATGAGCTCATTGTTTTTAAATTATTGCATCTGTCAATATATTTTTGAAGGGTAAAACATAAAAAAACGTGTATAAAGCATTATTCAAAATACTGTCCTTCCAAGACGGTGTTTTCGAAATAGTTTTTAACCGGTCAAGCAACAAGAGAACGAGTGTTGTCATAATGGCGAATTATTGCCTCGAGCTAAGCCGCCAGTTCTGCTCGTTTTTCAGCAATCGCTCGTTAAAATCACAATTTGTGGTTCGTACGGTTCCCTATTGTTGCTTTCACTTGGTTTTAGAACCTCATAATACAGCCCGTCTGACAAAAAATATAGAGCATTACCTTGGCGTCACGGATATTCTGTTCTGCCTCTCTCTTTGTTTGGCTCGTTGGTCAGGTATCATATCGGTTTTTATACTCTTGCAACATGTTTCTATAGAGTATGATAGTTTTGTGCAAATAACAGTTGTAAATATCAAAAACTAATCGAGATATATGTATATAGAGTTTTATATATATAAATTATCAGGATGAAGAGACAAGTTGAAATTGGGGTGACTGTCTGTCTGTCCGTCCGTCCGTTTTCCCGTGCAAGCTGTAACTTGAGGCCAGTGTATGAGTTACATATATACAAGTACATATAATTGCTCGGATACCGATCCTTTGGTTGAGGTTGTGCACCTTAAGGTATTTACCTGATTTGATTCTTGCAATCTACAAGAGTATAAAATGTTCAGTTTCAACTGAATATAGCCCTTCTTTACTTGTTGGGCTTAGAATAGCAGTGGTTGATTAATTTTTCATCACCAGTCTCAATCTGATGCAAAAATGATTTCTGTTTGGGAGACTCACGCAGTATTTTTCAGGTGCAAAATCGTTTCTCAATATATCTTGGCCACTATCCATGTGGCACTCAAAGACTCTGCGAGCTCTACTTGTGTTCGATAAAAACCTTCAACGACTAATACTTCAAGTTCCTCATTTTCCAATATTTTTTTACATCATATCATGATATTATTTAGCATTTTAAATTTTGCAAGCCACTTTCAGCACGCTCGCCCAGCGAGTGCATGTCCAATATAAAATTTTACAAAAAAAGTTAAATTATTGTTTTTTACGCTTCAAATGAATGATATCAACCGAAGAAGACACAAAAGTAGAGTAGCTTTCCAACGCAAGTTGGATCGTTGAACATTTTGAAGTGGAATTCTGTGATAACCTAGGAAATATATCCACATCGTGCATATTATGCAATCTGGTATGTAAGATGATACTATAAGGTAAAACTGTACACAAATTATTAATTTTTAAATTCTTAATTTATTCTCTAGAATCTATGTCGACCCCCTCAAAGTAATCCCCCTTGGCCCAACCAACTTGTGTTAACATTTTTCCAATCCACGAAACAGTTGTTAAGATCAAATTTCGGAATAGTTTTCAATGCGCATAGTGATTCACTTTTAATGTCTTCAATTGTCTCAAAACGATTTCCCCGAAGCGGTTGGTTGAGTTCGATGAATAGCCTAAATGAATAAAGCTAAATCAGGCGAATACTGCGGTTGAGGCACAATATTGGTTGAAAAACGTAGATAATGGTCGATAATCGTAGAAAATTGTCAACATAGCCTTGATTTTGACCTGCTTTGGCATGTTTTTTCGGGTTCGGGTCATCTTTGCCACGATATTCGGCCATATATCATCGGTTTCGCGGTCGTAAACACGGATCTAAAACTCATCGCCAGTAAAAATACGTTTCATGACATCCTGCTAGTCGGAAAGCATTATTTTACAGACCTTAACGCGATGCTGTTTTTTGAAAAAAAAAAATGTGATTTTAGAACTAATCGTGCTCTCTATTTTCTTATGGCGAAATGATCTTTCGAAATTGTTTTCACCGATGCTTCCGACATTCCAACGATATCAGTAAGATCTCTGACTGTTAATCATCGATTCTCAACAATCAATTCCTTTATTTCATGACTTGTTGATCATCCGTTGATGTTGATGGCCGTCCAGGGGTTCGTCGTCAACGCGTTCTCGATCCTCTGAATAATTTGTACCAATCGAAAACATTTCCTCGGGAAAAACAATTATCATTGAAGGCTTTTTCCAACATTTCGAAAGTTTCGGCACCAGAAATTTGATTCCGCACACAAAATTTAATGGAACTTCTTTGTTGAATAATTTCACTCATCGTAAAAATCGCCGAATGCACTTTATTTAAGAAAGAAAACTAAAACACGACTATATATAGGTGTTGTAAGTGAATTTTGATGCAGACAGGCTGAAGGAAGTTATAAGAAAATAGAAAGAAAACAATCTTGTATACCTTTAGAGAATTCTCAATGCATTTTCAGTCAATTTAAAAGCTCATTTAATCGTAATTGCATACAGATTTGTATGTGGGATTAATCATTTTCCTAAAGTACAAATACAAGAGCCGAATATTATAACTAAAAGTCAATTTAAGAGGTCATTTAATCGTAATTGCATACATATTTTTATGTGGGATTAATCATTTTCCTAAAGTACAAATACAAGCGCACAATAATTTAACTAAAACGTGCTTATACTTCATAAATTACCGTTCAACACCAAATCACGAGCACTTCCCATCATTTAGAGATTTCAGAAGTTAATAAAAAGTTGCGAATTTAATTTGTGTTATTATTGAACGTGAACTTTAATTTGTATCTACGCCAACAGCTAGCTTTGCACCTCGAGTCTCAAAACCCCATTTCCATATTCAAATTGCACAATTCACATGCGCACAAATCTATAAATAAGAGCACAACAATAAGTGAACTGCCTTGAGACGCATTAACCACCGGTCTTTATTTATTCATGCAGCCATTTGTGCAACTGTACAACTGTAGTATGTAGTCTGAGTGGGGGCTGGCGGATTTCCCAGCCAATTGTAATTTGTTCTATGCGAAATTAACATAAAAGCGTGAATTAAAGTCAATCGCATGAATCACAACTCAATCCGCAGCCAACTTTTGCCCTCAGCATTTGCATTTTAAATGCGTCGAACGCCTGTTGCACGCGTTGAATGGAGTGTAAAAACGCTGGTTGTAGGGGACATAAAGTCCGCTCGATATGGAAATGTCTCAGTTCGTAAAAACAGTGTTGTAAAATGACTGCCGCAGTGCCGAGCTCCTAATTGCCAGCTGTCTGCCGGTAGTTGCGGTCGTAAAAAAGCTCTTGCAAATGGCACACGAGAATTTATTTAGACAAAACCACTAAAGTTAGCGACAACCGCAAAGGTGGGAGTGACAAATTATTTTGCAGTTTATAGTCGAGCATCAGTATTTTAGTAGACTGTGTGATAATAAAAGCTGTTTTATTTCCTGTGCATTAAGAATCAAAAATAGAATAAAAAAATTGAAAATCCGAATTGGTGTACATACAAGTATAATATAAACACTATATAGGTATTTACTTTAGACATTAATAATGGAGTTAGGAAGATTTTAAATCTTAAAATTTATGCCAAAACAAAAATTTGCTACTTAAACATTTTTTGTGAATAAAACAAGAAAAACCGAAGCTATAATCCTTCACAAATACAAAATTTTCAATACAAGGACTTGATTTTGATCAGCCAGTTTGTATGGCAGCTATATGCTATAGTGGTTCGATGTCGGCGGTTCCGACAAATCAGCAGTTTCTTGGAGGGGAAAGTATGTCCGCAGAATTTCAGATCGAAGAGGTACGCATATATACAGACAAACAGACGCACGAACAGACATTTGGATAGCACTAAATTGACGCAGCTCGTCATACTGACCATTTATATGGTATATGGTATATGTATTTTATAAGGTCTCCGACGCTTCCTTCTTAATGTTACAAGATCATGTTTGGTTTGGTTAGATGAATGATCTAGAGATACTGCTATATGTAGCCCTTTGTGAAGCTATAGAAAAGAAGAACGCCTTTGTTCGAGCTTATAAATTAGCAAAACGTTCGGTGTGAGCCTTGACCTCCCTTGAGTTTTTTCCTCTTCGTCTTCTTCCATACAGCTTCTGCAGATGACGTCTGGTAACGACTAGGGCAAAGGCCTGTTAAAGCCTCCACAATTAGGAAGAGGCTAGCATTACCGAGGGAAGAGAGATCACTAGATCTCTAGCGATCGTTCATCGGCCAAAAGAATTTTGCAACAAATGGTGGCCCAGCACTAGCCAATCTCCTCCAGGCTTATCACAAAGAGACTCGATGCAATTGCAAACGAGTTCCGGCACCCGTTGACTAACCCTGAACATACTCTTAATGAGTGCAAAGCTAGTATCACTGCCCTGCTATCTCAGTGGATCGTCGCTTCTCTGAAGGAGGCTGCACTCAGTAAACCTACTTCGTCCTTAATGGCTGCAACCTCGGCTTGTGGCAAATTTAATATACCCTGTTCAAGATGTAACGATCTGGACAATGAGACGGATTGAGGCTTATCTCTGCAAGCGATTTAACGGTAAGGATAACTTTGCAGATCTGTATAACAAATGTACCATCTTTACGAGCGGCCTCACATAGCTCGGCAACTACTTGACCAATTTTAATCAAATTTAATACAAAACCTTTTTCGTCACATATCACATATCACATTTACAAATACGCGGTATCGGCGGAACCGGAAGAGAAACCGTTGAGCGAATCCTCAATAAAATTCAAGTGTAATTAAGTTTTTTATAGAAAAAAAAGGATTTCGTATGAAGATATCTTGATATTTATCGTAAGAGGTTACTTAATTTGGATGAAAACTGTATACCATAGCACTTCGACGTCACACAATATGTTCGGAGAATATCAAATCAGTTTATATGGTAGCTACATATATTCTGTAGCTTTTAGCATGTAGTACAAGTCGTCTCCGCATTTCAACATACTAGGTAATGCTAAATAACCTGCGGCCTTAACTTCTTCACTCAACCTTAGCTTTTTAATTTAACTATGAGTGAGATTGGAGTATTTTAGGATTTTGGTTGGCGGTTGAAGTAATCCGCCACAATGGTCAATAAGGAGTTCTATTTGGCCGTATTGAGGTGTTAGCGTCAGAACTTCCATCGAAAACGGCCGGAATTGTGGCTGAACAATTCATGGATTTTTCGGGATGATAATGCACCATCGCATCGAGCCACGATTGTGACCGAATTTAAAGCTAAAAACGTATTGAATACCATCGATTAACTACCGTAAACCCGATTTGACTCCGTGTGAGTTTGAAATTATCGCTCCGTGAAACCCGTTTGCAGTCGATCCAAGGGATAAAAAAAATTCGCTGAAGGAGCTGAAGGGCATCCCAATAAGTGCTTATGAAAAGTGTTTCGAAGATTGGAAAAATAATTGGCATTATATGTGGTGGCAATTACTTTGAAGGCCACAAAATAAATATTGATGAATAATTAAATATTTTACGTTTTTTTTTTTACCATTTCCGGGTACTTTTTTGTCACAATGTATAATATTTTCACAAAGATTACACAATACAACCAAATTCCAACTCTTATTAATTTCGCGCCACCTCATTGTTTTATTGCCGATAGCAAATACACCCGAAAGTGGCCAAGGCCGTGTAACCTCCAAGCAAAGCCCACAAAAAAGAGAAAATTAAAAATGAATCGAATGGGGCGTAGTTCATTGTTATTATGGCTTTTTGCCAATTTACACGGAACTGTCATTAAGTAATTTCAGCATTTGCTATTTGCTTAAGGATATTTGCATGCACAAAATCGGCGATCACGATTGCCAGCGAACATACAAAAGTCGGCTGCAAGAACAAGCGCAGCCGCAGCGTGCTTCTGTGAGAAGCGAAATGGCCAACAAAAAAGCGCAAAGCTCTTAAAACAAAAGCTAATCACTGCATCGCCAACGAATCGCGCAGCCCGCATGCAAGCCGTGCAGCGTCGAAGTGCTAAGCATAAAATTAGAACAGTCTGCGGTTCAAGCGACGGCAGTTCGTTTGACACCGTCGCCGATTAGTCATAAAAATTGTGCAGAAATTGGTCACACGTCAACAGGGAAATATGCGCAAGAGCATTATTCCAACTTGTTCACGGGCATGTACTACTCGTGTTATATAAGCACGCTCGTAAATTTCAGCAACGCCATAAATGTTGGCCAATTTTTATTTGCTCTTACGTGGATGTAGTTAATTCTGCATATAACTAGGTAATGTTCTATTAAATGCGAGGCATTCGACATTTATGAGACCGTCTGTTGGGCCAAAGCAAGTTATGTATGTACGTATGTGTCAATCAGATTTCATTTTAATTTTGCGATAATTTTGTAAAATCAGTTGAAATTGTATAGTGTTTGGCTCTCGTTAGGAATATTCCCTTCATATTCCTTTAATGTGTTTCTCTTTATGGTGTTAGTTTTTTTATACCGTACTGGTCGTTAGTTTATTGGAGCTGGAATTCATTATGACTCATAGCAATTCATATGTCTTTCATTTCCAAGTATAGCCAGGTCTTGCACCACCTGGTCCTTCCACCGGAGTGGAAGTCTTCCTCTTCCTCTGCTTCCCCCGGCGAGTACTTTGTCTAATAGTTTCAGAGCTGGAGTGTTTTCGTCCATTCGGAGAACATGACCTAGCCAACATAGCCAAACTAAAGATAGTGTTTTGGCTCTATAAAGCCGTAGTCAAGCCAATAATATTTTATGTGTGTTTGTTTGGTTGAGAGCGCTCGAAAAGGCTACATTCACTAACAAGCTTGAACGTGTCCAAAGAGTGGCTCTCATCGACATCGACAGTGCATTGCGAACCACAGCCACAATGACATCAAATTTATTCTACTCATAGAAAATGTGGATATTGTTGCCAGGTGTATTGCTGCGAAGATTGTCCTAAAATTTTGGGAAGCTATATGAACTCTCTCTTCCTTGAACTGCTTCTCTGAAAACTTAAATAACCAGACCTCAGAGGTTTCCTGCTGACTTTTTTCCTGCTCTTATTATGAAGAGAGGTGTGTAGACTGGGAGAAGTCTCTGGAGGAGAAGAGTAGTGAGTTTTTTCACAAATGAGACAAAGTTAAGAGGGAAGATTGAAAGGATAGCTTTCTGAAAGGAGCTTTTCTTCAAGCTTAACTTTAGGCTGCCGAACCACTGTAGTACTATTTCAGGCAGATAAACACTTATCCCTACAATGGAAAGGTAGTACTAGGGTTACGATCGCTAATTGTCAATGTCGATGTCAATAAGTCGGCGTACCTCTGCCCCAATCACAACGGTCCAATAGGCATTCATGCGGTAAGGTTAAAAGTCTTGTCGGTTGTAAATTGTCAACTTTATATGAAAAGGGTGAGATCGAATTTACAGCCACTTTCTCATCTATAGCTCAAATTACGTTGACTGAGTTTGAATCATGGCGGCAGTCACACCTATGGCGAACTAGGAGTCATAGTCTAAAATTATATTAGTCTCTGTAGTAAACTAGTATATAGATTTAAAGCTCATTATCGATTTACGGGGGCTTTCATGATCAATATATAGAAGTTTTAAGTGCAACAATGACCCGGCGTTCTAAGCAGTTCAGGTGAGTTTTCAGTTAGAATCTACGTTTTAACATAAATTAACTTTATGTTTCTGTGATACTAAAATTATTGTATCGGCATAGAATTGATTGTTTGAAGACATCCTAAATATTGGCAACATAATTGTATATGAGAGTGAATTGAAGCCATAATTACGGCGGGTTTGTTGAATAAATATATTGATCATATCTTTGAAGATATGATAGAAAATTTAGGCTTTGCACTGCGACCTATGATCTGTTGTATGAGGAGAGGGCACCTATACCAAATGTGGTCACAAAGGAGCAGCACTCCGAACAATTCCAGGAGCTTGCTGGGCGCAACTGAGGTGATGTGATCCTTGGTCACGTAGATGGAACCTAGGGCCTTGAGCTTGCTTTTACTAATTGATGGGAAATCTAGAATCAGGTCTTCTAGAGTTTCCTGTTTCATATCGCAAAACCGGCAATTTGCGTAAGAGTCTATGCCCTTGTTGGACAAGTACTTCCAGAGCTTGCCGTGCCCTGTATAGAGCGCTACAAGGAGGCGGAATTTGCCTTGGTTACAAAATGATAGCCTTCTTAAAAAAACGATTAGACCTCATAAGCTGAGTTCGTCTTTAGTGCCACTTGACTATCGCTAAGTATAACGATACGCAGGTGGCGATAGTTGTGATGGATATTGATTTCTGCACACTAACTTATGTATAGCTAGGACTTTTATTTGAAAGATGCTCGGAAAACGTCCCATTAGTATGGATAGTTTAGTGTACACCTGTCTCTCAGTAATAGGTCGAGCGTGGAATCACCCCACTTCGCCTTACTGCCAAGAATAACTTTATACTTCTTTACATAGTTTACCCTCTTCGTAACGCCGACTCTAGGAAAAAAGGACAGTGGTGTGTCTTCCCCTGGGACATTTGTTGAGACGACATTAACTTGCCTTTGCCAAAACCATCTGCTGCCACGAGCGCATGGTATGTTTCGCTACCTGTTTCATTACTAAATGTAGCTGTGAAAGCTCCACCATGACTTCAAGTGCTGCGGTTGGGCAAGTGCGCATTGGCCGTGAAACACATACGCAGGCGAGCATTTGCAGCTTCGATATTTGAAGGCCTACCGAAGACTGCGTTACCTTAGATGCCCAAGCAGCCGCTCCACAAGGGACAATAGGCCTCACAATCATGGTATATAGCCATCTGATGATACCTGACTTGCAGCCCCAGGATCCGCCGGCTAGGCGTCTGCATATCATGAGTAAATTGGTGGATTTGGACAGAGTTAATTCCACGTGCCTATTCCATAGTAGTGTTGCGTCTAGTCTGAGGCCAAGAAATTGCATCTCTTTATACACCTCCAACTCCTTGCCACCTAGTGTTAGTGGCTTCAAGCCCGGAAGAGGTCTTCACTTTGTAAAAGGGACAACTGCTGTTTTTAACGGGATGATATTTAACTGTACCGTATTGCACCATCTCTTTGCAGGACTTAAGCCCCTTTTTACCATTATGACAATGTCTTCTGCGTACCCCTGGCACCGAATTCCATTATTAGTTAACACCTCAAGGAGCTCATCTGCTATTAGGTTCCATAGAAGGAGGGATAGACTTCCACCCTGTGGGCAGCCTCTCTTGGTACAAATCTTACTCTCCCCCACAGTGGTTACAGCTATTCTAAAACGCAGTACAACCTCTATCTATCTGCATACAGAAGCACATTCCTTCAGTGCCAATGATTTATGAAGCTCAGCTCTGAGTTGGCACATAGTGAAGACAAGTCTGTGGATGATGGCATGATATATTCGTGTTTTAATTTCAAAAATTTTGCTGTTTGTTCCTAGAAGTTTAAAATGTTTTGAAAAATTAAATTAAAAGAAATTTTGTTGGAAAACATTCTAGAACTACAAATAAAATATTCTTTCCTGGAGCTTTATTTTTAAAATTATTTAATAATTTCTTTGAGATATGTTCTCCATTTGGTTTTAGTGTGTTTTTATTAGGGACCAAAAATTGTTAACCTTTATTATCAATAATTGTTGAAATTTTCTTTTAAATATTATTCTACTTTATTTTAAAGAGTTTTATATTAAAGTTTGTAAGGATACCTTATGTTTCATAGAATTCCAATTTCATCAAAAGACGGAAATATTCACACACTTACTAAAAGAGATGCAAAAAAAAACGATCTTGTCTTTCAGCAGTGAGGCCTTTAGATTCAGATAAAACTCACTTTGACTTTCATAGCAAACTTTTATTGTCCAATATTAAAATTAGATTTCCATAAGATCTTTGAATCGATTTCAGTCCAACTTTCCAACATTGCACGCCAAACCGTTATGAATTATTTTATATACATGCTTCATGCCACACCTCAATATTCTATTCTCACAGCGAATCGTAGCAACTAATCAAGCGAAACAAAAAAAGATAATCATTAATACACCAACAACTTCTGTCCACCACACAGTGATATTCATTCTGTTTTTTGTTTACGACAATTAGCGTAATTATTTATCGCTGTGACGCTGGTGGCGCAACAAACCGATTACACGCTTACATACATATCCACTTTGCTGGACAAGGTGTTTTCCCACGCTTTGATGAAACGATTTTGCAGTTTTGTGATTTGCATTTGAAATGTTCAACACTCGTGGCGAAGTGATAAACTTAACAAATAATTATTATATATTAAAATATGGACAATATGGACAATATGACTGTATGAGTGCTTCTTGCTTAGAAATTAATTGTGAAGTGTTGCCATTTGCGCGTCACTTGCGAGTGGAAAGGTCGCGAGGAAATTGATTCTCATGATAAAAAGTATGAATAACTGGTTTCATTAATTGCTATGGAACAGCAAAGTGTTATAAAAAGTTTATTTTACATAAAAGCAGTACTTTTTGTGTGAATGGGCAGACGTTTTTAATAAAATCAGTAAGAACTAGTTTTTATAAAGGTTTTAAATGACGTATGTGGCGTGATTAAAGTTGATAATAACTATTAAAAGGTACAAAAAATTTAAAAAACTGCTCACAAAATCTAAGTTATATCAAAAATGTTCATAAATATGGCACGTTATCTCAAATTGATTATCAAAACTTAAAATCATTAACCTCCAGTCAAAAACTTCCAAAATTCTCATACTGCAACAAAAGACTTAAGCAGCGAACTTGTTTCCTTAAAGCCACCGGCATTTCTGTGCGTGTCGCCTCCACTTAGCCAAAGACCTTTCCGACTTATTTTTGGCTATTATTTGATTTGAACGCGCTTCCGCGTTAACTAATTATCGATGCTTTAATTTGTGGCGAGCGCTTTTTTGACTGGTGGCAAGGCATAATCAGTCTTAATCGAAAAGAATATTACATGTGCAGCAATTTCAAGCGTATTTAATAGCTGGTAAAGATCATTTTGTACAAAAAATATTCATCCAAGTGTATAACCACCGGTCTATAGTACTGTAGTGCTAAATTTAAACGCGTTGCGTGTGTTGCTTGCACCTGTTCACCGTCAACTTGTGGCAATTCTTAATGCGGAAATTGTTTAAAATTTATTTGGCCACCCAAAATGCGTATTCATTTCAATACTAATCGATATTTTCTCGCTGCTCATAATTACAGGCACTGCGTGATAATAAGCATATGTTCAAATAATGTAAGCTAAGCAATATAGTTACACATTAAAATAGGCAATGGCATGCAGAAATCGAAGACTAATTATGTTTCGAGCAGCATGTAATTACAACAAGCTCTTTATGCTTCTAGTCACTAAAAAATTTTACGGCATGTAATTAATTTACAGATATAGGGTTTACATTCAACATTTGTGTATACGTCCGTCCGTCCGTGCACTAAATTCACAGTATGATCACCATCTAATGTGTTGAATATGCATATTTGACGCAATGTTTCAGTCAAACCAAACTATTTTCTCTACAGATTTTTATATTTCCATATACAGGTGTGATATACAAAGGTATGTTGCTTATATAATTTGTTTTTTTAAATTGAAAATGGGCGTGGCCTCGCCCATTTTTATCTCATTTTTCAATGAAATTCGGTATTAATATTATCTTAACACCCTAATGACATGTACAAAATATGGGTGAAATCGGTTCACAACCACGCCTTCTTCCAATATAACGCTATTTTGAATTCCATCTGATGCCTTCTTTGTATAATATATATGTACATTAGGAACCAATGATGATAGCGGAAGAAAACTTTACGCAAATACGGTTTTTGAAAAATATGTAAATGACGGATAATGAAATCTCGATTATCACTTTATCATGCGAGAGTATAAAATGTTGGGTGACACCCGAACTTAGCCCTTCCTTACTTGTTATATTTACAGGTGTGATATTATGTTGCTTATATAATTTGTTGCTATTATCATTTACATTTATGTTATTTTTATTATTATCATATTTCTGAGATTTTGATTAAAAAATATGAATCACATATTTTGTTCTATTAAGAACGAGTTTTGACAACTGTATAGCAAAACCTTTAAAAAAAGTAAAATTTGAGCAGGAAATGAGGTTAACCCTTATGACCGTCTGACGTAATAAGTTAGAAATGACATCTCGCTATAGACTACTTTTGCCTCATTACTCTTGATCCAGCGATACCCCAACTATTTTAACGTAATTTTAACTAAAACGTCCCCGTCCTGACACAAAGATGGCGCTACTGGGATTAATTCAATATGATTTTTGGTTAGAGGTCACCTTAAAAGGCAAATGTATAAATTTGACAGCTGTTTAAAAATTAGTTTGTGAATTATATCAGTTTGAGTGAAGCATCTTTTGTTCTTGTGAAAATAATGGAGAAAGACGAGTTCCCATGTTCATAAAATATTGCTTTTTGAAAAGAAAATTACAATTGAAGCAAAAACTTGGCTTGATGACGAGTTTCCGAAAACTGCCTTAAGAAAATAAACCATCATGGATTGTTATGCTAAGTTCTGACATGGTGAAGTGAGTACCGAACACAGTGAACTCTCACAAGGGGTTATTACTAACGAAAACGTCAAAACAATGTACAAACCAATATTGGATGATCATAAAGCGAAGTTGTTCAAGATAGCAGGCACTCTAAAGATACCTGAAACTGAACGTGTGCATCATATCATTCACAAATATTTGGGTACGAGAAAACTCAGGGCAAAGTGAGTATCGCGCGAGGTCATTTTTGACCAAAAACAACGACGAGTTGATGATTCGAAGCAAGGTTTGGAGATGTTCAAACGTAAGAAATCCGAATTTTTACGTCGATATGTGAGAATGGATAAAATATGGCTCCATTATTTCACTCTGAAATTCAATCAACAGTAATTCGAGTGGAATTAACCCGCTTCAAAGCATGGAAAATCGTATCAATAGGCTACCAAGGTTATAGAGTCTGTATTTTTGTATTCGTCTGAAATAATTTTTATTCACTACCTTGAAACAGTAGGGATCATCAAAAGCGACTATTATATAGCGTTATTGGAACACTTGAAGGACAAAATCACCGAAAAATTACCTTATTTGAAGAAAAAAGTGCTGTTTCACCAAGATAATGCGTTGTGTTACAGGACAGTGAAAAATATGCTAAAACTCCATGAAGTGGGTTTCGAATTGCTCCACAACCACCGTATTCTCCAGATCTGGCCACCAGCGACTTTTTTCTATTCTCAAATCTCAAAAGAATGTCCGCTGGGATAAAAAAGTTTTTTTTGAATGAAGAGGTGATCGCCGAAACAGAAGCAAAGGACAAATGTTACTACAAAAATGGAATCGAAACATTGGAGAGTCACTGTAGCCAGTGTTTCACCCTTGCAAGAAACTATGTTGAATAGAAAAAAAAAATGATTTTGGCAAAAAAATGTGTGTTTACTACAGTAGGGAGGCTTGAAATCACTGCTTCATTTAGTAATCGGTCAGGTTGCCAAACATACACTGTTTCAAATGACAGCAGCAGGGTTTTGCAGAGGTAAGATAATATCTTCCCAACGCATGAAGGATCTAAGTGGCGAAATACCACTGGCTCTACTCCCAAGGCACAGCATTACCAAGTTTACGCTTGGCTAAATGGATCAATTCTGCTCTCGAGCTACTGTTTAGGGATAGTAAAATCAAGTGGTATACCGACGCATTGAAAACGACGAAAGGAATTGTTGTAGGAGTCGCAGGACCACGCAGCAAACTCTCCATACCTATAGGTAGTTTTCTGAGCATATTTCAAGCAGAGGTTTTTGCTATAAATCAGTGCGTAGAAATAAATCTCGAACGCATCTACCGCAATGAACGTGCAGAAATGTATAGACGACTGAACAGTCTATTAGATCGTAACCAAGTGCACCTTAGTTAGGTTCCAAGTCAGATAGGTATAGCCGGGAATGAACTGGCTGATAAGCTTGCCTGCTTCGCAGCATCCACCAACATAGTAGCACCCGAACCTCTCATCGCGGTTGGTCTCTATACCATAAAGGAGCTAATCCTCATGGGTGAAGCGGTGAGTAGGGAGAGGTATTGGCAACAACTTCATGGCATGCGTCATGCCAAGTTGCTAATGGATAGTCACAACCTTAAGAAGTTTAAATATATAATCAATCTCCCAATGGATAAATTCAGGCTACTTGTCGCCTTCTACACTGGCCATTGTAAGCTCAAGAAGCATTAATATTACATGGACTTAGCTTCTTGTGCAATTTGCTGGTTCTGTGACTTGGAGTCTAAAACTCCAGAACACCTACTAATTGATGCACAGCAGTCTGCAGGCGCAGGACAAATGCTCTTGGATCGATGTTTTCAAATAGAAATCACATCGCCTCATTAGCAGCACCTAGCAGTATACTGGTATTTATCAACTTGGAGCTAGGTGAGTTATTGTAACTTAGGAGGCGTCACAATAGACTTTAGTTCGCGGTGCAATCCTCATTTGTTTATCTAATCTAATCTAATAGTAGGTGAGGTACTCTTAAATTGATCTGTGTTACCCAATATAATGATTTTCGATTATCTAGTTGTTAGAAAAACGTTTAGCCCGGCTTTGTAATTTGAAAAATACGAGACCATATAATGTTTGAGTACTCAAAGGGTAACTTTCCTTACTTCTTTAAGATAAAATTTTACTAACACTACTTGAAATTAGCTACTGCTTTGGATGCTTGCGAATTACGAGAACAAAATACAGTTGGTCCAATCCGCATTCAGCACTTTTTATACTTGCTTTCCATTTAATCTCCCATCTACTTGCTTTAATATTACAAAATTTATAAAATGTTTATAATTTTTAGTAACTTCTAACCTTCCACAACCATTTTTGAAATAAGTTTTGCTTTCATTAATGAATGTTTTCTGTTCCAAGGCTTGTAAAGCCGTTAAAGCTTGTTTGAATTGTAGCCCATCATCACACTCGGTGCAGTAGAAGCTAATAAAAGATTTCTGCGAAAAACTGTTTATATACACTATAATCAAAATGTTTGCAGTTTGGCAGATTAAATATTATAATATTAATTAATTTCACAGAAATAGCAAGTTACAACCGCGATATAATGAACCGCGCGAAAATAAAGCCTTTAACTCATCAACGATTATCGCTCATTTATCTTATTTCCTCCAACCAACAATGTCGTTGTGTTTAAGTTTCAAACACAAAAGTAGAAAATGAAAACAAATACCATAAAAACGCATAGTAAAACAAATAAAACAAAAATGCACGAAATTGTGTCAAGTTCAGCGCTTTATTGCCTGTTGCATGCAACAATTCCGCCTTCATCACAGCACGCATTGCGCAACAACAATGTACGCAGCGGAATGTGTGTGTTGGAGGTTGTTAACTGGTGAGTGTTTGTTGTTTTGTTGTTGTTGTTGCTTACGCATGCCGCTATCCGTTCATTCATAAACACAAAAGACTTAAGCAACGAACTCGTTTTCGTTTGCCAAAAACTCGTTTGTGTTTGCTTGGAGGGAAAAGGCTGCACTATAACGGTTTATGGTCCATTTCAGTTGACAAAAAAGCGAAATGCCACAAGCGACAACAACAACGAAAATGGCATACCTGCCAAGCAGTCACTGACACTTTTGCGTGCCAAACTTGATTCTGCTGGAAATAAAGAAAAAGTGAAAAAGACTGTTATTTGTACACGTCTGCGCAGTGTCTAGCACGCAATGCGTACCGTTTAATAACCTTGTGCGTAACTGGCTTGCGTCACACGCGTCTACTTGAACTCACTCCTTCTTTATGGCGGTGTGTTTACATCGAGCCGGTTCCAGAGTTGGCTTGCTTACTCAGTCCACAAGCAGAGAATGTCATGTGCGTAGTTCAAGACGACGTGCATACGCACTTGTGACTATTGGTCAGGGCTTGTTTCTAGTGTGCAATGCATTTAGTAGTACAAAAATGGTAAAAATTGGTTCAATCTTATTTTTGAAGCAGGAATTTTCTTGTCGGGCCAATTTTTTGGTTGATCTTCTGTTGAGAATTAAGAAAGCAGAAATCTTTTATTATTACTTATAATTTATATTGAATCCATAACTGTATTGGTGTGGTTTTTTTCACGCTTATTTAAGAAAAATATGCACAATAGTATTACTCAAAATCTTGCCCAACTGAAACAATAAAGTTTTCCTTTCTTTCTGGTAATTTGTGGATTTCGTCCCAAAAACAAAAAAGTGTGCCAAGAATGAATCAAACGAGTTTTTTTTACCCTATTCTATATTGCGACCAGAAAAAACGATATTCAGAAGGATCAAGGTGTGTGTTTTTAGGCGGGCCAAATTTCCCATTCGCTGTTTTCTAAATAGTTTCTAACAGATATTGCCAAATGAGCGTGGGTATTTCCATAATGAAGAAGTAATAACTCATGTCTAGCGAATTTCGAGAGTTTTTCTGTATCACCTTCATTGGTTTTAGAAGCTCACAACACAGCGGGCCACAAATATTTTGATTTGTATTTATATAGTGTCACCGATTTGGAAGGTAGTGGGACTTTTTGAGTTTGACGTTAGCGTAATAAATCCATTTTTGCTTACCAGTCACGGTTTGATGCAAAAATTAGTTATTTTTGTAGCGTTGAAGCAGCATTTCTGATATGAGGTCTCGTCTTTTGACATCTCTGATCTTCATCGAGTAATGCTGACAGTTTCTCTACTTCAAGCTTTTTTGCCGGCGCAAGACATTTTCCATTTTCGATGCCAAAGTCATTACTTTAAAATCATGCAAATCATTTGAAACCCGCACACTCAGCTAAAATATGTCAACTATTTTAGTGCGAAGATCAGGCTGCTCTCAAATAGTAGGCGAGATATATCGAATGGGATGCCCTTTGCGTCTAAGGTATTATCTGATTTTTAAAGTCAGTGTAAATGGTGGGAAAAATTTTATAATAAAGTTCAAGGAAACCTGTTCTCTAAAAGATTTATCAAAAAGTGGTCCAAATCTTGAAGCTTAATAAACCAAAACAAATCAATTTCTGTGCACGATTTGGTGAAAAAACTTGAACCAGTGCTACTGTGATTCAAAGAGTGAAGCAAAGACGTAATTATTAAAAACAAAAGAATCCTAAAAATAGTGTACGGCAAGTAAAGATAGGGAAAATAAGGGCACGAAAGTTGCACGATCATTTGCTAAAAAATAATGGACAATGAAACACATGTAAAAGTTGACTGAAGAACATTACCAGGTCCCCTGTTTTTTTTTTAAATCAAAAAATGGTACTGTCGACCAGTCGGTATCAACAACTGAAATAGAAAAATTTGGCGAGAAAATATTTATCTGGTAGGCCATTTGCTCTTGCGGCCTTAAGATCACCACTCCATTTTTCACAAAAGGTACTACGTCGGCCGAGAATTATAAGAAGGAGTATATAAACCGTTGCCTTATACCTTTTTATAGGAAACCCGTCATGTCAACATTATATTTGGACCGATTTAGATTTTAGTACACTATGCTCATTTCACTTTGGCTTTGTTGAAGAACAATAAAAAATTTGTTAAAAAGAGGAGAACACTCCAAACGCTACAGAATTTTACGCGATAAAGAAGAATTTAGCAATTGTCAAATGCAACTTGAAAAATGAGCATCGAGTTGCCGATGACGGCGACGAATTTCAAAAAAAAAAACTGGCTTAACCGTCACAGTAAGTAAAAATATTTGCTGGGGCCGCGTGATCACCGGTGCCCATACGGAAAATTGATGAGAAATCCTGGAAGAAGTGAAAATTTTCACTTTCTGTTTTCAAATAAACAATAAATGGACATAAACAGAATGTTATCAGAAAACAAAATATTTTGGCTCGAATGAGTAAATCGGGCTTGGCGCGAGATGTGTTAAGGCAAGTCGTGCCGTTACAAAAGAAGGTGTGCAGAATTTAATGAAAGGAATGAAACGAAAAATTCGGCATAAATTAAGAGCAACGAACGTATAACCATACTTAGCGATAGTCAAGCGGCACTTAAAGTAATCTCTGCCTATGAGATCAAATCGCTACTCGTGCAGAAGTGTAGAGAACGGATGAATATCCAAGCGGACTGTAACCGAGTGCACCTCATCTGGGTAGTCGGTCGCAAAGATATAGCCTCCCTAGGGCAGATTCAGACTAATTGTCGCATTCTTCACTGTTTACACTGTCCACTGCAAGCTAAAAAAAGCACTTACACATACTTGTACATAAACCTAGCTTCTTGCGGTTCTGCGATAGGGAGCCAGAAACACCAGAATATCTACTAAATGCAGGCGCAAATTGAAGGCCCTTGGATCCATGTTTCCAAATAGGGATCACATCGTTTCGTTAGCACCCAGCAGTATATTTGAATTTATCAATATGCTGGTGTTAGGTGAGTCTTTGTGCTTTAGAAGAGGGTACAATATGCATAAGGTCACGGTGCATTCCTCGTCTATCTATCTAATATAATCTAATCAATACAATGTCCTCCCAATTATTGTTGTTGAGATCGAGCCACTGTAGCATATAGCTGCCATACTAATTGAACGATGAAATTCAATATAAAATATTTTTATACCTTTTATTCTATAAGCCAACTATAAAGTCTTTTGTTAAAGTTTTGTCCTTTTTGTATAAGAACCCTATAAATGTTTTGTTAAAATTTGTAAAAAAAATAGAACACAAAAATATAAATATTTTAAAATTTTCAATATGGATTTACATTACATTTTATATACTGTTATGGCAGTTTAATCACATAAATTAATCGAAAATGTGACCATGACTTTGTTTCCAAAAAATTATTAAAAAATTTGCACAAAATAAAATTTGAAATTAATCAAAATCTAGTTGACTGCTTGACACAAATCATTACAAATAAGTTGATTAAATGTCAAAGTGTCAAAAATGCAACAACAAAGATTAACGATAAAATTATTTAGACTGCCAAGCAATCAAATTATGACACACTATTGTTTCTTTTTTTTAATTTTTAATTAAAATAAACAAAAAATCGCTGGTTGAAATTCACAATAATTACAGCAATAAAGCAGAAGAAAATCTAAATATTGAAATCGAAAAATTTCCATGTAAAGCAAAAACATGCAATTAAATGAAAAATGACATGAGAATGAGCAACGCCCTCAGCAGGCAATAATACAAATGAGCAAGGAAAATGCCCCGCTGAGCTAACACATAACATATTGCATGAATATTGGTTTAAAAATGTATATATGTATGTGTGTTAGTGTGCACTTATGCAAGTTCATGTAAGAATATTTTATAGACACACATACAAGTATATTTATGAATTTGCTCAAACTTTGGCACCTATGGTGATACAAATGCAGTGCACTCAATTGTCTCGAATCACACACATGCAAACATAGTTATATGCGTATATGTGTACTTGCTGTTATGCAGCGGCGAGTCGGTGCAATTTGAGCCACAATCACAACTTGGCGCGCTGCATGGCCTTGTCAATGTCGTTTCACACAATTAAATTCCAACACATGCGTTGCCATACTTGAAAGCCGCCATCTGCTCACACACACACTCATATGCGCGTATACGCGGCTAGATTAAATCGTTTGTGCTTTGTGCGGGTCCGAATGTGTTCACGTTCTTGCAAATCACGTTGGTATTGTCTTTGGCCGTGTTGCACGTAGCACATGACTCGCCGCAGCTTGGAAACAATTCCGTTGAGTCATTGTTTCAAACACCTGCGCAATGCACAACAATGCTTTTGGCTAAATATGTATATAGAAATATATGAAAATACAAACAAACATACAAAGTATATGTGAGCAGTCATAATGATGGCTAATGAATCGAATTGCTTTGGACGAAAATTCGTTGAAGTCGAAATTAGTGTATGAGAATATGTTTGTATGTATGTGAACATACATACATGTAAGCCATTGCTAAAAACCGAAAGTTTAATTTCCTTGATATATTAAGTTCATTAAATAGTTATTATTTTCATGCTTTAAACCGCACCAATAACTATAAATTCTTATGACTAGACGAATTTCGGTTTTAATTAGAAAACATATACAAAAATAATATAAAACCCAGATTAAGCGTGTGTCTGAGAGAAGGAGTGCCACCTTACATTTTGGAAGCAGGTGCAGCGTCTGTTTAATACAAAGCTGTGATTCAACTCCATTATAGATACGCCCTCATACTGAATTCTGTTTTATAGCTCTCGAATTGTTTTGGCAACATGCAACTTTCTAGCTTTCAGTGAACAGAATTAAATACTTATATTATAGTTTATGTCTATAAGATTCCTGTAATTGTTTCTATGACCAAACGTGAATGTTCTACGTATTAAAGAACATCGAATGCTTTTCTATTTCTTTCTAGCCACTTTCTTTGATATAAATACCCTTAAAATCTAATTAATAACAGATTAATTGAAAAGTCCCCGGCCTACCATAGTTACACATGTTTTTGGTAAAATTCGTCTTTTTATTCTACAAACTTCTCTTCAAGGATAATACCCTGATAGTAGTGACCCTCAACTTTTCGATACCACTTTTGTAGTACGATTTGTACTTTGCTTCAAAATAGGCCTGGATTTCGGTGTTTCCCCTTTTCATTCGATGAAAATTTGTCAGTTTTTTTGACATCTAGAACGGAAAATAGTCACTAGGGGCCAGATCTGGAAAATATGGTGGATGCGAAAACAATTTGAAGCCTAATTCAATGTATTTTTACCATCGCTTTCGCTGACTTGTGACACGGTGCATTGACCTGATGAAGCAGCACTTTCTTTTTCTCCAAATGCTGTCGTTTTTCAGCGATTTCGTTCCTCAAACGGTCCAATAACGCTACTTAATACTCGCTTTTTGAAGGTAGCTAATAAAAAATATTCCACGCGCTTCCCAAAATTCCAATCCTTAATGCTTGATTTGCTTGGGGCGGTGTTCGAAACCCGTCATTAATTACTTTAATTTTTTTCTTAAACTTTTTTTTATTCAAAAAGCAATATTTTATCAAGATGGCAAACTCCTTTTTATCCATTTTTTCACAATAATGCTGACCATATATACATATATTTCTTTAATATCTCTGATGTCTCCGGTTATTTTTTACAATTTTCGACGTGGAATAACTCAGTAATAGTGCATGGATGAATTTAATTCACTTTTTGCTGATAAGGTCGTTCAAATTCAGTTGGTGTTCCGGAAACTATTAATGCTGTGCGTAAGCTAATATTGCCAGATCGGCCTTCTCCGTTGAGGAAACCTAAGATCCAATGTTCTCTTCTAGAGGCTATTGGATGCATAAGGATATAGGACCGAAAAAATATGCAAAAATTTAAAAACATATAGAACTAATTACATACAGAACATGCAGAAAAAAAGATAATCTGAGTAGTCTATAGACAAAACTTTAGCAGGCTGTGGCCAAAAATATATTAAAACAAATTATTTAAATTTTTAATATGGTATTTTTAAAGGTAACGACTAACAAGAATCAAATATATGTGGCCTGGTCTACGGAAAGGGGGCTTAGGTGTCAAAAAATCAATTTTCACTGTTTAGTTGATTCGGATGGAAGATGAAATGCTTTTTCACGTGATAGAATCCAAAAAGTCATAACTTGTTTGAAACGTTAGCTCCCTTTTCGTAGACCAGGTCACATATATAGTATAAATCAATCTCTTTAAAGGTAATTCATAATTTATATATTTTAATTTGTATTTCATTTGTCGAAATTAGTTTTCACGATTTTTAAAAAATTCAAAAACGATTGAATCCAGCTTTTATTTTGAAGGTTATATTCAGATGAAATTAATCGCGAACTTAGCAAATCAACAACGTGAAACAATTATATGGGAAAGGTGCTCATATATATATATATATACATATATATATATAAATACATATTTATAGCAGGGTTAAGTGCTGCACTAAGCCCAATCTTTCAACTTACAGATATCGTAATTACTAAATTACATAAGTGTTACTTCACTATATACGTGTAAAATATGTTATAACCCATTGGTTAAAATTTCAAAACTTCTTTATTTTTAATTATTTTTACTTACAAATTTTAATCATTACTTATAATCTCGACGTGTTACTAAGCTATGTAAAATTAACCACTCACATTTGTGAGCGGCATTAAACGAATATTCTTCATGCCTCAATAACCGCGAGATTTTTTCTTCGCTTTTTGTTGTGGGAGCTTCGAATTCCAATTCTTTTGTTACAATTGCCATTCTTTAGACAATCTTTTGACATTTTATCTATTTGGTTGACGCGGCAATTCAAAGCACAATGACAATTGATTTCTGAAAAGGCGACAGATAAGAAGAAACATGTGAATTTGTACATAAAAGTTGCGCATATGGGTACAGACAACAACAATAATAATATGTACATAACTTTAAGTGGAAAGCAGTGCAACCGCAAACTGCAAAATATTGCGTTTGGTAACATGAGAGTCTCTTAGTATGTTTAGTTGATTGGTTTGAAGAGATGAAGCGGGTGTACACACATATTCGATAGTGAGGGGCAAAAGGGAGTGTAAAAGTTTTGAAATTAGGCTCAAGTGTTTAATTATAGTATTTAGAGCTATAATTTTTGTATGTATATATTTAAAAATATTTGGTAAGAATACGGAAAGCTGTAATTTGGTAGCAAATAACAACATTTCCAAGGAGTCAACTTATACATCATTATCAACTTAAATTGTATTAAATTAACCATAATTAAATAACTGTAATTCTAGCTATGCTTTATATAATTATTTATTGGAATAATTACCGTATAATATTTAACTTTAATTCAATTACAAAATAATTACTCTTACAGTGGTTCCGAACTGCTAAAAATATACAACTAAATTAAACAAAATATATATTTATAGAAAATATTTGAAAAAATTTTGGACAATACAAAATAAAAACGTTAACAAAAAAAAAATAATTAATTGCATTAAAAAAATTTAACTTGGTTAAAAAATAAAAAAAAAATGTTACATAACTTAATAAAAAAAGCTATAAAACTGAATAGTTGCAATTCAAAAGTTCATAAAACATTAACAAAACAATAAAAAATTTAAAAAGAAATTATCAATAAATGCGGAAAAAAATTGACAAAAAAATAAAATAAAAAGAAAAAAATTTATACATATATTTAGCAATAAAAAAATAATAACAATGAAAATAATGAAACCAAAAAATATATTTTAAAAAATAAAAAAGTAAAAGCAAGTATTAAACAATTGAAAAAATATAAAAACATAATTTCATAAATTAAAAAAAATATGCAAGAAATCGGCCTTGAATCTGCTAAATAAACTCTTAAGTGTAAAAAAATTAAAAGATATCAGTGAAAACTACAAAAATAATAATAACATACTAAAAAATATAAAGTAAAAAACAGTAAAATTATATTTAAAAAATTTAATTAAAAAAAAATAATAATAAAAACAGAAAAAAAAAATAAAATATAATAAATATAAAATATATAAAAATATAATAAAAAATTTTACAAAATAAGAGTTAAAAACAGAAAAGAAAAAATATATGAATATAAAAATTAATAAAAATCAGGTATTAAACATTTAAAAAATAGAAAAGATATTATTTTATAAATTTAAATAAAATATATAAGAAAATATCCTTGAAATTGCTAGATAAAAACTTAAATGAAAAAAAATTTTAAAAAATAACAGTAAAAACTACAAAAACAATATTTCTAAAATCAAATATAAAGTATATAAAGTAAAAATCAATTATCAAAAGTGAAAAAATACGAAAAATAGTAAAATGATAACTAAAGCAATTATGTTAAAAAATTTTTAGTAAAAATTACAAAAAAATAAATAAGTAAAAAAATAATAAGTATAAAAAAAACTTTAAAGAAATTGAATTAAAAAAATAAAAATGCAAAAATAAAACATTAAATAATATATAAAAATGCTTCAAAATGGCACATCAAGTGTTAATTGAGCCCGATAGAGCTGCACTCCTACCTACCTACCTAATATATAAAAATAAATAGGTATTGAAATAATAAAAAGTTAAAAATATCAGAAAATAAGAGTTAAAAAACTTATAATAAAAAATATATATGTATATTAAAAAAAAATTATATTAAAAACTTAAATAAATTTTATCACATATAAAACTTATAATAAATGTTAGTTTTAAAATAAAACTTTAGCCTAAAGTAAAACAACACCGTTAATTATTTGATTCATCAGAAAGCGCAGTAAAGAAATAATTTAATTTACAGTTAAAGCATTTAGACTGTGCGCTATTCGCTTTAATTTTAAACTTACCATGAAACTATCGTTAAATTCACACTTGTATTAACTTGGAGATAATCAAATTGCAAGCAGCCAACTGGCGTGAGAAGTGAGAAAAGCCGATAATCCAGCGCTGCTACTTAATACCGTAAAATTACGCGTAAACACTTACACACACATATGTATACATATCTACATAACCAATATAAACTCATATAAAAATATATATAGTACATACACACACATGTGAGCACATAGCAACTTTGCACGCATTCATTAATTAACTCAGCCAGCTGCGACTAAAGCGCATGATGATAGATCTACGGACAGACATATAATGTAAGTTAATGGAGCAAAAGTACACAAATGACATGTCTGAGTGTGCCAATTAACCTTGCGAAGCGAAGGCATAAAGCAACATAGGAAGAAATGCGCCTGAAAACTGTTACGAATCGCTGCCATCTGTTTGCCGCCTAAGTGCTAGTTACTAACTGAGAAAAAAATAGCAACAACAGGAACATATGAGCAACTGGTAGTGGTGTGATGCAGTGGAAATCGAAAGTTGTTTGCTTGTCGACAACTTTATTCCATTGAACTTTGCTGGTTAGGCGACAGTTGCCTCAGCAATAAGTTCGTTGCTTAAGTCTTTTGTATTTATTCATTGCATAGGCACATTCCTGGCTATTTAATGAATTCTAACGGTACCATTAGTTTATTGCACTAATTTGTTATTTGATAAGTGGCCTAAATAATCCATTTACTCTTAATGCTAACATATTTAAAGAACTTTCAATTCTTCAAGACCAATTACGTTTTATGGTTCAATCAATCGATTATGCCCTACAATTACATTAAAAAGTTATGGTCTGTTGTTAACAGTTATTACATGGTTCAATAAATTAAAAATTATATCAAAGTCATAATTTAATAAACGTTAATAACTTCATTCAGTTTCAGCAGGTGTTTATGCTAGGTGGTTCTACTGCCAATTTATTGACAAAAATTGTTCTCTATGAATTCGTTCCACAGGTGCAAACGGTCAATAAGGAATATTAGTTAAAGTCATCTATGTGAAAAGTTCATCGCAAACGATGGGATTCATGGACAGGACATTAACGAATATAGAACTATAATACTCCGCCGCATTCGACCATGATTATGCCTGACCCGTGTGACTATTTTCTCTTTTCGAAACTAAACAATCTGATTTGCGGATAGCCAAATGAGTCCATTGAAGCCATTAAAAGTCATTCACTGAAGACACTGAAGATCATTTAAGTTGAGGATTATAGTGAATATGCGGGAAATTTTATTAAGCATTGGAATGCCTGGATTGACTTAAACGTCTATTTTGAAGATTCGTATTAAAATATGTGGAAATTATGTTTTTTTGTCAGTTGGGGCCAAAGATCAGATAGTAGGATGATAGATTTTGGCCTCCGAAAGCCTTCACAGGAAAGTATTAGGAAATAATAGAAATTTACCGATAGGTACCGCTAGGCCTCATATTCCCTGCATCATGAATTATACTTGTGGGTTAGAGGATGGTATAACTCAAAATAAGCTCGGATTAACCATTTAGTTTACAGTTATTGGACTTTTTTATTGAAATTAATTCGGCTATCATTTATTAGGTGAGAAGCAAAAACGTTGCTGTTGCCATTGTGAAATATGTTCAAGATAATTGTTAGTTGACATGTACTTGGCTGAACAAGCATCTGGTACCGTTAAAACTGTGCTGATTTTTTGAGCATATCATACCAGATAAAATGTCTTTCTCTATATTGAAATAATATAAAATCTAGTTTTAAACTACCAGACCAAGACAAATTATAATTTTGAAAAAAAAAAAAATCTTTCAAAAATATGTGACAACTCTATACAAAATTTTTAAGCAGTGCTTTTGTTAAATTAATTATATTAAGCCCTTTTTATTGAATTTAATAAGCTAACTACTTAAAATAGGTGGCAGCGGTGTTTCATCTTAAACTTTTTTTAAGCCTATCAAAATATTTTAAATTTTGCACACAAGCTACACGTTTTTAATAACCTCTTGAGTTTTGTAATAAAAAAAAATATTTTTTTTTTGTAAAAAATAAGTGGCAACTCCATAAATATGGTTTTGCTTTTAATGAAGCATTTTCAAAAACCATAATTTGGTAAACAAAAATTATATTTTATAAAAAATAGGTGGCAACTCCATAAATATTTTTTGCTTCTCTAACTAAGATAAATATTTATTCTTGCAATAAAAAAATAACCTTTTATAAAAATAGGTGGCAACACTATAAATATTTTTTTGCTTTTAATAAAGCCTTTTTAAATAATAGGAAAATTTTTTGATATTTTCGTAAGTTTTAGCGTTATATAAAATTTTCTTTAATGTTATATATCGTCACCTGAAATGCAAAATAACATATTATCAAAAAATTCGAAATTGAGTGTCTTATTGATTACGCTTCACTATTTCAAATTACAGACATAATATTACATACATATGTTCAACATTTTCAGGTACTGCACTCAGATATAAACCAGTTTCAACTAATATTAAAAATTTTTTCACTCATGTTCCATTTTATTTCGTGCTTCATTCACGTCATTGTAAATTTCCGAAAATGTTGTTACGTTATTTTGCATTTCAGGTGACGATATGTAAGTACTTGTGCCAACCCTTTATTTCAAACTTACAAAATCAAACATATTCCGATAAGTCCGATAAGAATCATTTAACAATGCTGCCATAAAAATATCATAAATTGTAATTTCCAGCATTTTATGGAAGTGCTGCATTGTCTTTTTGGTGCATTGGCTAATTTTCGGACAATTTGATTTCTGTTTTATTAGCTGGAAAAGATATCAAAAGCAGTGTTGTAGTTGTACCTATATACATATATATGGTTGTGTATATATGCAAACTGTTGTAGTGGCAGCTGCTTATGCAATAATTTTATGATTTATCCATACTAAATTGGGTTATGATTTGGAATTTTTGACAAGTCAATTGCCATAATTGAAGGACATAAAGCAGAATTCAAAGATTGCCACAGGCAAATGGAGCAAACCGATTTGATTAATATGCAAGCGCTTAGCGGTGACAAATTCGCTTGCTTTGGGTGCTTATCTAATTGACACAGTTCTACTTAAGTCAATAAGTACCTTAGCATATAATAAGTGTTTACTTATATACATATACTATATATTTACATATATATGATTTATATAATTATCTATAAGCAAATTCAGCCAGAATATATATACATTTATTTTTTTTCAATTTTCCAATAACCATATGACAGTAACTTAAATATGAGCAAAAACGTGTGGCGGATCAATTAAAACCACAACTGAGACTTTGCGATTGCGCGAACTCCAGTCTCGGAGGAAAATGAAAAAACGAAGAATGTGGCAACGTTTAAACCTCAGCAGAATGCATACAGACTTATATACTAATGACAGCAAATGAACGATCGCTCGATCACTTGAATGTGGCTGGGAATTTACTAAGCCACACAGTTTCGAAGCTCGTATCTGAAAAAATTAGAGCCAATATCCGGATGTAATTTGAGGTAAACGCAGATTTAATTGAAATCAATGCCATACCCAGAAATTAACCACGGAATCGCAATATTTCTAAAGACGTGTATTTTTCCACAATCGACACTCGTGACGCAAATTCTTGCGAAAAGTATGGCGTGTATTCAGATTACAGATCATTTACTATATATACATATATGATATACATATGTAGCTGTTTAATAAAAGTACTCTAAAAACTGCATTGTTACTGTTATTTGTAACTTGTAATCTCATATGATACTCCCAAAGTGCGCATGCGAGCATAAAAGAGTCATATTCTAACCATGATGGCTGTGGTGGCTGTGCTGGTGCAACAGATGTTGGTGACGATCACGAAATTTCTCAATTAATGAGCCGTAGCTGTATTAAAGTCAAGTGGTTTGATGCGTGTTGCAAGTAGCTCTGCAATAAAGAAGGGATGTAAATGCATATGCGTAATATTTTTTATAGGTTCCATGATTTTTAAAAGATTTAAGCTGATTGGTAGCACTCAAATCATAGCCATTGAAGATTTTCAAGATCAACAAACATTAGCGCAGTCAGCAACCTTTCCAGTGGTCAACGACTTTGAGTGATTTCAACTACCGTTTCCGGACTTAACGATCTTTAGTTACGTTAATTACCATTAGCGAAGCCCGTAACCTTTTTCGAGGTAAACGACTTTTCCCACCACCAATGAACTTCATCGAGGTCAATGAATTTGAGTTGGTCAATGATTTCTAAGGATAATGATCTCTAGCGGAGTCAACGAACTTTCCAGAGATCAACGACTTTTAGTGAGGTCAACGACCTTCTCCAAACTTAATGATCTTTAATAAGAATATTTGCCCTTAGCAAGAACTCAAAAATTGCTTCCACGATCATTGATCTTAATAGAATTCAATGATCTTACCATTAATCAATAACTTTTCCGTTTGTCTTTGATCTACTGGAAGGTAAACGTCTATTAACGGCTTGAACAATCTTTAGCAAGGTCGCAAAAGGTTTTTAACTCCGCTAAATTTCAATGAGCCAGCTAAAGTTCATTGCCCTTTGTAGGGGCCATTGACCTCGCTACCCCGTTAAAGGTTGCTGATCTCAGGAAGAGTCATTGTATAGCCGAAAGCACATTAACCTCCCGATAGATGATTTACCTGGGGAAGAGTTGAGGGTTAAAGTCAGATTCCAAATTGTAAAGGCAACAGATACCGCATATGAAGACCTTAGTATCTATGACTAAGTTTATTTTTAAAATATTTGTCAATATCTCAGATTTGAAGCTATCTGATCTCAAAATCAGAGGAAACTTTTTTTCGATATAATATGGCTTGATTCAAAAATTTATAACATCGCGAAAATATTTTCCCTCGTCCCATTGGTAGTAGTTATATATTGATTGCAGATTGCTAGAGTATAAAATATTTGATTGCACGCGAACCTGGTTCTTCGTTACATTTTTATTTTAGACGTGTCAACTAAAGGGGAGGTAACAAAATGCTCGAAAATAGGTTGATCTCATAGGCCTCGAACTAAATATATCCAACTTGGTGCACGGTTTTTATCTGAGGATTTTGATGACTTAGCGCTATTTTTTCTTGAAACATATCTTTTGATTTCTCAAAAATCAAAGTAGTTTAGGCTATGCCACTATGCGTGTCCCTTAAGAATACACTTAGCTTTCTGCGATGCTAATTTATTTTTTGTTCTAAAAAGTGTATAATTGCACTACTCCTTTAGTTACCTTTAGTTACGGATAATTTCAAAATTTTCTACTTCTCACTCGAACACACAAAAATTACAATAAAAAAATAAGTCAAGAAGCGCTAACAACGACGCTGCATGCTGTTAACAACTGTCATTAAGCATTCCCCAAACAAATATTTTAATGTTGTAGCAACTTGCCACATATTGCACATTAGCCAACACATTGCTGCCCGCATTCCTAGTTGACACAGCATGTCTGTCTGACTGCCTGGCTGCCTCAATGTACATATTTATATATGTGTGTGTGTGTCTGTCCGCCTGCATCGGCCAGCAGGCCGATAGTGCACCTATTATGCGCTTAATTTGCCGCATTTATTGAGTGCAAATTTCAAAAGTCGTTACTGCCATGTGGCTGCTGTGTTACAGCAATTGTTGCCACCGCCACACACGGCTGAGGGTCCAAACTGTCGACGGCGCTACAACACAGATTAACATGCATGTGTGTGTGTGTAAGTCACAGACGATTTTTTGCCGCCCTGCCGCGACGTCACCATGCTTCACATTATCGATGTGGTAAATATGTATATATATGTGGTTATATACACATGTATATACATAAGTAAAATATATATCACCGTATGTAAATAGCGCATTTTGAAAACATTTTGGCTTAATTTACCAGTATTTATGCGCTTTGTATGTGTGTATGTGTCGCTCTTATGGTTTTTGTGGCACACGATGAAATTGCTGCGATAAAAGCGTTCATTGCAAACAATTGTTTAGTCTAAGTATGACAAAGCATGCAATTTAAATTTGTTTTAACCGTTAATATATGTGCCACACTAAGTAACGGTGCTCTATATACAAGTATGTATGCAGCAGATAGGTTTGTGGGCAATCACAGGTCTAAAAAAAATTGCGAAAACCAGAAATTACAACAACCACAGCCAGGCGGTCGTTTCTGGTACTCGTGCGGCGGGACTTTGTCTTGCGCCGTTGCCAGGCGGCATAAAATTGACACGCTTATGCAAGAATGACCATTGGGCATGGGCGCGCTTTTATTATGCGCCATCAATGCAACGCTGCAGCCAACCACCCACACCAACCCACCAACACGTTCACCAGGCGGTGAATGTGCGATGCAGATAGTTTTTGGGTTATTGGGTCGCTCGATTTCTGGCGCTGACTAAACGCAACTACTATATATGTAAGTGTGTGTGTGCCGCTAACGGCGTGTTGCAGCAATATGCTGTTGCTGTAAACTAGCAATTTTGAATGTTCGATGACATAATGTCGTTAGGCATTCAAATCTGCCATTGTGGCATATATATTTTTCCTGGCATTATTTATGTGTAACTGGGTGAAATTGGAAAGGCTGCGTGGAAAATAATGTGATTGAATATTTGCATATATTTTTAAATTTTTTATGCGGATAAGTCTAATTATATTGTTATATTCTTTAATATTAAGTGAGGTCTCATTAAATTTGGTGCTTTGCAAAACGGTGCTGCCATATTAACACACAGAACACACAAACTAAAGGAGTAGTGTAATTATACACTTTTTAGAACAAAAAATAAATTAGCATCGCAGAAAGCTAAGTGTATTCTTAAGAGACACGCATAGTGGCATAGCCTAAACTACTTTGATTTTTGAGAAATCAAAAAATATGTTTCAAGAAAAAATAGCGAAGAAATATTAAATATTTATTGGAGATCTCCGAAAATAATTAAAATCGCTATTTGATCACATCAAAAAACGGATACAGTCATTGTACTATGTGGAATTATATATAGAACAGGCAGAAGACCTCATGATGATCGCATTATTTGTCTTCGAGCTATCACTTTAACAAATTCAAAAAAATGTTGTTTGGAGAACAACGCGTTAAAAAATATACAGTTGAGGATTGAAGTGAGCGGCCAACTTAATTAGTTGTAACTAAAAAACTCTTTACGGCATCGATTCGAAATACATATATCATCGAAAAATGTTTTTTTTTTGCTTCAATACAGCTTTTTGCACGGTCCAAAAGCAAGTCGAATAAGTGTTTTAGCTCGTTGGCCGGTATGGCCGCCAGTATGACATTTTGAATGGCCTCTACGTCTACATAACGCTTTCCTTTCATGGGCAAATGCATTTTTCCGAAAAGGAAGAAGTCGCATGATGCCATATCCCCATGAATACGGGGAGTGGTTATTGATTAAAATGTGATTTTTGGTCAAATAATCGTCCTTCGAATGTTGGATTCTGAGGAATTTTGTGTGTCAGTCAATTTGATAATATATAATAGATAACAAACCGTGCACATACCTTCCGTAAACCCAAATGCTCGATCAAAAGGCAATAATTAAATATTTTAGAGATGTTCAATTCCACTTCCATGAATTTCAATGATGATTTCGGTTGATTTTTGATGAATTCACGCACAGTTTCGATGTAATTTCCGGTTATCACGGATTTTGATTGGCCCACATGTTGATCCTCATTTATGTCCTCACGACCACTGTGGAAACTTTGAAACCACTCGTACATACATTCTGCTACGGGATAGGCAATCATCGCCATAAACTTTTTTCATCAATTGAAACGTTTCGGTAAAAGTTTTACCAATATTAAAACAAAATTTAATGTTGGCTCTTTGTTCGAAGCTCCATTTTCGCACCGATAACACAAACATACTGACACTTAAAACGCAATAACTTCACTTCCAATCAATGAAATGTCATGAAATTCTCACTGGACAATCGATAAAAGTAGCAGATATATAGATAGCGCCACCAGGGGGCGCTAGATTCGAAAAGTTCTGTTTACTTTGGAAACCACCTTGTACATTGGGCACATGGGGAATGGGTTTGAGCTCCCTCTTTCTGACTCTACTAAATATATGTATATAATACATACAATTTAGACACTCAAATATAATTAATAATTTATGTTACATTTAGAAAATAAATGGCTGCTACTGAGTCAATATCGGAAACCTCTTTCTAAAGAGAATTTTGCCGAGCCGTTTATACTCGCAATATTTACCTTCAGAAACCAAACATAAAACGGAACTTTTATCTAACTAGTATCACTTTAAAGCTACTGGTATGCGAAGCCACACTTGTAATAAACAATTTCGAAAAATACGCTTCGATGTTGACACTTTGGACGCGGAAACCTTTTTTTAGTACTCCATTTTTTCCATAAAATTTAATTACTAAAAATAAATAATTTAAGGCTGTAAAATGTACTTTATGGCTGAAAAATTTAGAATTTTTTTTAGTCTCAGACTGATCGCTTTTCTCAATATCTTTGGTGGATTAGTAATGCCGTTTCATGCTGATAGGCTGTGAGAAATTATAATAATTTAGGGATATATATGTATTATAAAGGGTTACATGGATTGACAGGTTTCAAAACATTAATTTTTTAACAGTTTAATTAAATTTTAAAGCATCTCTAGAATATTGTCCGAAACTTTCAAGTTGATCTGAATAATAGTTTCGGAGATACAGCTTTGAGAACTTGTTCGCTCGAGGCTAGGCTAAGTGCGCCGTCTTTAAAACGCATTTTTTCGACATTTTCTTTTTGAAGTCGGTTGTCAAGATTTCTTGAGAATTACGCAACCGTTCTTCATAAAATTTTACACAGACCTTTGACGTACAATTCTTAAAGACTTGGACGAAGAATTTTTTTCGATTGCAATTAAAATCAACTACCGCGTTCACCAGATTTGGATCCGTGTGATTTTTTTTTGATCCCCAAACTGAAAATGCCACTCCGTGGAACCCATTTTCAGTTGATCGATGAGATGAAATAAAATTCACTGAAAGAGCTGAATATCATTTCAAAAATAGAAATTTTGATCCATCAATTTCTCACTCAAGTCCTTGTATGGATATCTTTTTTATATGACAAGGCATAGTACCAAAACTTTGCATAGATTATTATCTCAGTCAACGTTATAAAATCCGAGTAATTTATTAAGATCGGACAAAAATATTATATAGCTGCCATATAAACTGACCAATCAAAATACAAAAAAAAGCTTTTTATATCATTTTATTCTATGAAAAAGCAGCTGTGAAGATTATTATAGCTTTTGGGCAGCCTAAGTTAACGTCTTTTTCCTTTTTTTTTTTATTAAATTACTTTTATGCACTTATTATTCCGAAAGTCAGTAACTTTTATACTCTTTTGCACAATTTCAGCTTAAAATTTCAAGTTATTAATACATTTTTTAACCCAAATATTTTCCAACACCGGCACGGAATTTAAAAATTGCATATTAATTCTTTAAAAGCCTTTTAATTTAATAACTCACACATACATATTCACAGCGATAACGAAAATAAATATTTCTATTTTATACGACGTCATATACAAAAGTAAAAATGTATGTATGTACAGGTAAGTGTGTGCATGAACAAATATCTGTGTGCAAGCTTGACTAAGCAGCGAGTATGGAAATTTACAAAACTACCGTTGCAATAGCAGACATGCATTTACCAACGCTTTGCTTTGGTTTTGGTGTTGGCTTGTTGGTGCTTACTTACATACATATTTAAATGTATGCGTGGTATCGTATATATGTGTCGGTGTATAAACCACCCGCACAGCAGCGATTTACAGGCCTATTAAGACCACATGCTTGCCTATGTCTGCATATCTAACCTTGTAACGATCAGCAGCGATCTGGTGTGTATGTGTGTGTGTTTGTGACTATGAGTGAGCCAATTTTCATTACTGCGCCTATTGTGCTTTATTTTCGAGGAAATGGAAAGGCTGCAAAGCACCGTTTTGACAGCTGTGAAACTAAAATAGTCATAATTTCAGCAGACAAAACCAATGATAAAAGATTTCCTCTCACAAAATCAACAAATATTACAATTGATAAGTCGACAGGCATGCTTAAAGCCGGCTTAAGCTTATTGGAGTTAAATTGATTTTTACATTCTTCGTTTATTAATCCAAACGCTGGCACAAGCCGGTTGTAATAACCATTTTTATATGCATGCTCAAATGAACAGTTACATCGTGCATTAGCTGTCGACCATATGCCGGTGGTACACAAGGTCAGCAAACACAATAACATAACTGTTAAATGTATTTTTACTAAAATTTTTTGAAAAATGCATTAAATTGACAAATTGACAGAATTCAGAAAATCGAAAAAATATTACAACAAAAAACAAATAAAATCAACATTTCAATATTCATCCGATTTCAGTTTTAGTTGCCGTTCAGTGCAAAGCTTTCAACAATTTTAGTACAAAAGTTGCCAGATTGAATTATTATTGTCTGATTTGTGCACTAAAAAAATATTGCTATTGTTGTTGTTGTCATTTTTTACGCCAACATACTGAGAACAATAGAATTTGAGCAATGCGCTGTGGATTGCCACAATTTAATTGCCAGCAATTTTTTTTTTTTTTTGTAGTTTTTGTATAATATAATAGCGACATTATCCATTGTGCTGGAAAATCAATTATTTTTGCGATTTCATTTAGTGCTTTATTGCTCGAAGAACTCAATTCCGGCTAAATTGTTGTGCGAGATTGGAATATATGTGGCAATAAGTGTGAAAGGTTAGGCGGCAAGGACAAATGTGAGCTTTTATTGACAAGAATTTATGTAAGTGTGGGTTTTTATGCAGATTTATACAATAATATGTCAGAATATAAAAAAAAATTGGAAACTTTAGAGAAGTGCACGTAATCCAGAAGGTGTGAGGAAAAAGTGGAAAGTAAAATTTAGAATTTTCAAACAAACATTCAACGATAAAACAGATCCATTGAAAAGTCCTCGACCGGGAACATAGACTTGTATTGGCAACTAAGCGTTTTGCTAATTTATAAGTTCGAATACAGAAGGTCTTCTGTTTTATGGCCTCACAAGAGATCTTTGGTCAGCCATATAACCTAACCTAACCTTAAGCAGCCACATATATGGCGTTACTAGAATTAAATCCACATGATTTTTAGTTAGCCCTGACCTTCAAAAAGGGCTTATATAAATTTGACAGCTGTTCGATCATTAATTTGCGTATTATATTATTTTGGGTGAAGTAAGTTTTGTTATTGACAAAAAATTGAAAAAAAAAGGAATTTAGCATCTTGAAAAAATTCTGCTTTTTCAAAGGAACAAAATACAGTATAAGTAAGAATTTGACTTGATGTCGAGTTACTGGACACTAACCCAGGAAAATCAACCAACAGGAATTGGTGTGCTCAGACGTTGTGAAATGAGCTCCGAAAACGGTGATCGCAGTTGACGACCAAAAAAGTTATTATCGACGGAAACATCAAAAAAATCCAAAAAATTATTTTGGTTGACCGTAAAGTTAAGTTGTTCGGGATAGCAGGCACTCTATAGATATAAATTGAACGATAATCGAAGAAAAGTGTAAGCATAACCTTGATTTTTGATCTGCTTTGACGTGGTTTTTCGGCTTCGGCTCACCTTTGCTACTATAAACGGCCGTCTGTTCCCGGGTTGCATGTATTGATTCAAGACTCATCGTCAGTAATAATACGTTTCATGATATTCTGGTAGTCGGAAGGCATTGTTTCACAGACCTTACCACGTTGCTGCTTTTCGAAAAAAATTAGTGATTTTGAAGCCAATCGTGCTTCACTTTTCTTAAGTTCGAATGATCTTTCAAAATGGTTTTCACTGATCCTTTCGATATTCTAACGATGTCAGTAAGATCTCTGACTGTTAATCGTCGATTCTCAAGCATCAATTACTTTATTTTATTGACATGTTGATCATCAGTTAATGTTGCTGGTCGTCTTGGGCGTAGTTTGTCTTCCACAGTTGTAGATCATGTCATGCACGATATTTTAATATGAGACAGCTTTGTGCAAAGTGGGTCCCGCTCGAACTTTGGAGCAGTATTTGGAAGCGTCTAACCGACAGTCATGGAAAGAAGCAAAGTACAAGTCCTACTACAAAAATGGTATCAAAAGGTTGGAGGCTCGCTGTAATCAGTGTATCACCTTGAAGAGAACTGTGTTGAATAAAAACAAATTTATCCAGAAAAATGTTTTTATCTAATACAAGTATGGCAGACCGGGGACTTTGCAATTGACCTGTTAACAGGCAGCTACCTCTCTCATTTGTGCATAACATGTACCGATCTGTGAAGGCTACACATTGTTCTTTAATCACTGTGAAGGCGTAGGGGAACTAAATAAACAAGGCGACATCAATGATTAAAAGGACTCTGGGTGGGAGGAAATCAAGGAATTTTGGGAAATTCTAAGACCGAACATAATTTCGCTAAAGATAAAATTTGTGCACCGTGACATTCTTGGATTGACTTGTTAGTTAAGGTATAGTAAAAGTGAAATTTAACTTTGGAGTTAAATGCCCAACTATGAGAAAGTTTGAATAGGAATAGGAATGAAAGTGCACAAGAGTTACTCCACTGTTTCCCTGGTGCCTTGCTCTAGACATTTCATGCAGTCTTCCCGAGCTGCCTTTTGTCAAAAAGAGCTGCTTACTATTGAGTTGATAATTGTTTAGTCAAGCGCTCTATCGAAGAAAAGACAAGGTTTTTAGGTAATTCGTACTTGAATAAGTTAATTCTGAATAATTTGACGAAGAAGAATATCAATTAAGAGAACTTGAGAAGTTTCGACCATTTATTTAATAACACCCCAACCTGACTGCTGAGTTTTTCAATGAGCACAGCTGAAAAACTTCTTTGTATCTTCCATGAAATGTATTGTCTAAGTAGAACAGTTAAATATGAGTAGTAAGGCCAGTGTTAAGTATGAGTATAAAGTACCAGTCATTCATATGAAGGTTGCTGCCAATTTTGATATTGTCCATAGTTATGGAATATATTGGGTAGTCGAAAAAGTATTTTCGTATTGTGTCATGCCATATAGTGTTGGAAAGATGAGAGTTTAAGCTTCATTTAATATAAAAATCAAATTCGAGGAAGTTGAAAAATAGTGACAGCTGTTCAAAAATGTGTAGAAATAATAAAGATATTCGCTATACTTTGAAATTTTTGTAAAAAAAAATTGGAAGAATGTCACCCATGTCACCAATAAAATTTGTGAAGTTTACGGTGACGATGCTGTAAGAGTTGGTGTAGCACAACAATGGTTCGCTCGCTTCCGTTTTGGAAATTTCGAAACTTCGATTTACTCTGATGAAAGTTATACACTGGTGGAATAATGTCTGTAGCGGAAAAATGACAAAAAGTGATCGACCAAAATGGTAGATATTCGCTTATTTATTTATTAGAATAAATATAAAAAAATAAGTTCAAGTTTTCTTAGAAATGCGAAAAGACTTTTTCGACTACCAAATATATGTAAATCAAATATGTTAGTCTAAAATAAAGTTGACGAAAATATCATTGCATACTTTCTCTTTCTGTTTCTCAAATATAATAAAAAAAAACAACAATGAAAAATTGTGCGGCAAATTTTTCAATTTCTATTCGTCAACTGTGATTTCAAAACACTAAACTACGACATTCCATTAACCAATAAAAACAACCACCATACACCTAAATCTTCGTTAGTGTGCATGTGTAGTATTCAAGCAATTTTCGAAATTGCGATTTTATCGAACTCTTAAGCGTCACAGCAAGCTGCCACCAATTCAACAGATTCAGATTGACAAGTGCCAAAAACTATTCAAAAGAAATCAAAAACAACAAATATCAGGCGCTAACGCCGATAATTGCTAACAATGCAGCGACAACAAAAATAAAAACAGCGAAAATATTTTGCGCTCGAAACACAATAATTAACATTTCAAGCATATCTCTTCACTAACAAACACACACACATACATTTATACATACATATACAAGCACGTAATGGTGGTCCAAGCCGAAAGCTATTATAAAATGCATATATTGGAGTATAATTGTACACTTTGCATAGACTTTGTTGCTCCAATTTGTTAATTTCGCCGTCCGTTAATTAATAGTAATAGATTTTAAGTAATTTTTAGTGACAGCAGTCGCAGCGTTTGCATTTTATAATGGGTTTCGGCTCGCACCACCAATATATGGTAGTATATTTGTGCGCATATACACTTAGATATGTGTGTGTAGCAGCTGGAGTCAGGCATAGCAACAGCCATTCCAACACATTGCCCAAAAACAACTGCACACGGCGGCGCACTTAACAAGACTCCTTGCACGGACTGCATCCACAAACTCCATTTGGCGCTGTTCCAGCATATTCAAATATCGGGACCGTTAAGATGAATGTGTACAACCGCACGTCGTTGTTACAATTAAATTTGCCACTCACTAATTTCGGCCAATTTCGCTTATAAATGAGAGCAGCTGGCATTTTGACTTGGCTGGTTGTTGGATAAATATACATATGTACATTCATATGAAAATATATTTGGGTATATGAAGCTATATTTGGATATATGTATTAAATATATGTGTGTATTTGTTTGCCTACTCCAGCACCCCATCAATTGGTTAGGGGGCCTGCCAGCTGCGTTCAAGCTGTTATCATATGAAATGGCGCACTTACTCCATATAGCAAACTAACTAGTCATAAGTGTAGATACATACATTCATAAAATATATGAGACTTCAAATCATAATCATATTTGCATGCATACATATATAATTTGAGTGCGCAACTTTGTGTTAAGCAAATCATGAAATGGAATTATTAATTTTTGCAGATATGCATGCGACATGATAGATAATACCTACATATTTATATGTATGTCTAATATGTACTATACATACATATACACGAGGTGTCGCTAAGCAGTAAGGCAATTAAGTAAGAGATGAAAATAGAAAATTGTTAAAAATTTTCATGGAGAAAAATTAAACAAATTAACCATTTATTACGTATGTGTAGCTAAATACCAATTTGAGATTATTTTTTATTTTTTTTTTGTTGGATTCCATTTACCTTACAGTATTTTTTTCAATAACAATTTATACTTGTATAATTAGTTATATATAACAAGGTGAAATTTGAAAATATAATTCTAACTGGCTTTATAAAGGAAATTGGCATGGTTATAACCTGCGTCTAATCTGATTAAAACCTACAAGTAGTATTCGAATACATAACTTAGCTTCATTCATGGCTTCCCTACAATTCGAACTATGGCTGATTACACTGCAGCACCGTATTGAAGTTATAAATTGTATTCCGACAGAATTATTGATTAATGTTCTTATATTTCTTCATCGTTTTTAATTTTACACTAGAGGACCCGTCCACGCTTCACTGTGGCTGATACATAGACAATACTACTACTACCATCTATATGATTGCTATTAGTTGGATTATAACTATTAGTTAATGAGATATAGCGTTTTAGCAACTTGTGTTAGTTTACAAAAAAATGGATCATAAAGCATTTCGTATGCTTTTTGGGGGAATATATTGTTGAATTTGGGCACAGGGAAATCCATCGTTGAAAAGATATTTGCTGAGCTGGAAACAGGCGAAATGAGCACCGAGGAGAATGACGCCCTAAAGATGCGAAAGCCCTGTGCAAAGTAGGTGCTTCGCAAGTTCATAATCCAACAAAAACAACACATAGCTGATTCTGAGACATGTTTGAGTGCTCTTTAATCGGGATAAAACCAAATTTTTGCGGCAGTGTGTGACAATAGAAACATGGCTACATCATTTCCCACTGGAGTCCAATCGACATTTTTTCTAGTGGACTGCACATGATGAGCCGGTCCTCAGGCGTGGAACGACGAAAAAGTCGGCTGGAAAGGTCATGACATCAGTCTTTTGGGATGGACGTGGTATAATACTGGATAGAATCTGTTTAAAATTGTACGCATATATTCAAATGATTCCTACAAACATAAATTTTGAACGAATGCTTATTATTTCAAATATATTTTTTGTATTAATGAGTTGTTTTAAATTTCGCCATAAAGAGATAAAAGATATCCTATGTCCTTACCCTGGTTCTAAGCTACCTTCCCACCAATTTTCAGTCAAATCGGTGCAGCCGTTCTTGAGTTATAAATGGTGTAACTAACACAACTTTCTTATACATGTATATACATATGTACATATGTAGATTATATCACTCGGTTTTACCTTTTTCAATGGGTCGTAGCTATAACATTTTTCAGGAGGATGAAGTCATGTGCAGAAGTTCTCGCAAGTGAGGAAAGTTCTCTGATCGCCATTCACTTTAGAGTAGCTAGAAACGATTGTTTTACATATGGCACAAGCAGCTCACGACGTCCGGGCTTTGATCAAGTATCCACTGGGTAGCCAGAAAACATCCGTTTGAAGGCGAGCTAAAGTGAGAAGGCGAAACATCCCCTTCTCAGGGTTGTGCGCTGGGTTTGAGACTCGCCACGTAAAAAACGCCCCAATGAACAGTTAAAAACAGCCTCGGATATATCTAAATACTATTCTGAAATATCTATATTTTCTAGCAACTCTATATAATAATTGGTATACTTTTTATAAAAACCAATTTATTTGATATTCATTAAGGGATATTAAATTTGTAGTTTAATGAAGATTAAAGTGATTAAATCGCCGAAGTAAACACATAAACAAAGCAAAACATGCGTACGTAGAAAAAATTTATTAGCGAGAGGTTTGGTATTCAGAACATATTCGAAAAAAGTTACGCTTCTATCGCATTCTTCTTAAATTTAATAGAAAGTCGGATATACCCAACGTTTTAAAACTTCCGCTGGGGGTTTTGACATGAAATAGACAAGTTTAGAGATATTTTTCGAAGGGATATAAGACCCTTCCTCGTGCAGTATGTCCCTGAGCATATGCTTTGAAGTAATTATCCGTTCAAGGATTTTACGTTCCAGTGAATCCCATATGTGTTATGTAGGATTCAAATCTAGTGATTCTGATGATATTTAAAGCTGCTTTGGAACGTTGTAGAGTAATCAAAGCTTAACTACGTCAACTATATACTTCGGGTCATTATCCTATAGAAAAAAGTAGTCACTTCCCAGACCAAATCCAACCGCTCTTTGTTTCAAAATTTCTTTTGAAGACATTAATGTATGCATATGTGTCCATGATGGACTCTGCAACTACCATTCGAGCCATACCATTACTAGCCATGTACCCCCATATCATTACTTCGTCAACACCGTGCTTCAGTATGCATTAAGATTTTTTTATCGAGCGCCTTACTCATCTTTTTGCGGTAAAATCTTAATATCTTGATTCCAAAGTTGCAAAACTTCTGTTCATAGGAAAAAATATCCTTCTGTCAAAACTTCCGGGGCTTGTTTAGGTGCTCTTACGCGAAAGCATTATGCATTATATTATTGGCTGCCGACTTGACCATAAAACCATTTTTTCTAATTTTGCGAATGGTGTCAGGGCAGAGAGATTTATTAAATTTTTTATTAACATTTCAATGGATTATTAAAGCAATAAGTCAGAGTTTTTGCTTCATATTCCATGCTCGCTTCTTTACATATATATTTAATTCATCTGTAAAGACCTTTAGTTTCGCTACTGAATATCCATACCTCGTAAACTCGCCCTACGTTTTGAATCACATATTTTCCAATAAAAACAGCATTGAAAAGAAAATATTTAATTAATGTTCAGTGACAGTTGAAATATTGGATTGACTGAACGGAAATATAGCACATTTTTTTTTAAAATGAATGAAGTGAAAGGTGGGTTTGCAGGTCACTGTGTAAATCCATTTGAGGAAAATGTGTAGAATACTCGAATAGGATTTATGAATGATGAATGAGTAATTAAACATAAACATATGAAAAGTGTAGTTATGGTGGTATAGTTTATATATTTTTTGCTTTTTTAATCCAGTTTTAATTGACTCATATGATGGTTTACCAAGTATCTGCTCTTGTAATGGGTTTTTCAAAAAGGACGCTACTGAAGTAGACCGAAAGGGGTAGCAAACGATGCCATATTTTTTCCGACGCCATATCATTTTCGATACAACAACGAGTCGAAATTGTTAAAATTTACTACCGAATTTCTACGTTTTAACATCATAATCGTCCTTCAGATCAACAATTGATATTTTAGTGGAAAATTTTGAATCCAAAGGCGCAGTACAAAATGTTCCCGTGACAGTGAGACAGATAAGTGTTCCTAATGTCGAGAATATTGCTGCCGCCAGCGCATCAATTGAGGAAGACCCAAATCTGTCTCTCACACGTCCTTCTCAAGTGTTCTCTGTGACGGCATTGTGGCTAATTTTACGAAAAGATCTTGGCCTACAACCTTAAAAGATCAAATTGATGCAAGAACTAATGCCGCTTGACCACCAGAATCGTCATATGTTCGTGAATTGGATTGAGCAACAACTTGAGAATGATCCAGATTTTCATCGAAAAATCATCTTCAGCGTTGAGGCTCATTACTTGCTGAATGGCTTGGCCAATAAGCAAAATATGCGTTATTGCATCGCGAAAATATTATGCTTTGTTGGGGCTTATGGGCCGGCGGCGTCTTTGGGCCGTGCTTTTTTCGTGATGATCAAAACCAGCACGTTGCAGTGAATCTGAATCGTTTTCGATCAATGATAACCGAATACTTTTGACTCGAATTGGATGATATGGACTAGAACAATATGTGGTTCCAAAAGGATGGCGCCACAAGCCACACAGCGAGTGTCACATTCGATTTATTGAAACCAAGTTTGGTGAACGTGTTATCTCACGAAAAAGTCCAGTCAATTGGCCGCCTCCGTCGTGCGATTTGACCCCGTATGACTATTTCTGGCGGGTCTACGTCAAGTCTATGGTCTATGCCAACAAACCAGCGATGATTGATAAACTTCTTACGAGAATCGAACGTGAAACTGCAGCAATATCAGCCCGTTTATGCTTGAAAACCGTCGAAAATTGGATTCAGCGTTTGGACTTCTGCCTACGTGCCCGTGGTGGCCATACAAAAGAAACCGAGTTGTACGCATTATGTGTCGAATGTACTTTTATAAAGGTTAATAATTGAAATAATCTGCAACTCAGTTTTCTATAGACAGTTTTCTCGTCGATAGTCTCAATTTGCTTTTTTGATAGAAATTAAAGTGGAGGTGTAATTAAAATCAGTTGCTTTCAGTAGGCCGCAAAGCATTACGACCAAGTCTTGCGATTCTATAAATATCGGCTTACTCGTATTAGCTAAGTCATAGCCGGTGGGAAAATACACACACATACAACTGAAGCATTGAAGGGGCAACTCAAATGATAATTTTTGTTGTAACGATTACTCAGCAATTAAAAAATTGCTACAGTTTATAAAAATATTAACCATTCATTTACATGCCGGCGGCCGGCCAGCTGGTTGCCCGGATTTAGCAGTATCCGGATAAGATTTAATTTATAAACCCAATCGGGGATTAACACATGTTCTTTCAAGTTGTTTATCCAACCAATCATGCCCACGCTTTGCCACGATAATTTTCGATAAGTATCATGCCAACGCACAGTGGAATTTGTTTGCTTAGAAAGAGTTGGTCTAAATTAAATTTAATATCTAATATCTTAAATTATTTTGTTTAACATTTTCCAAGTATTTTAAATTATTAAAAAAGTATATTCTAATGTAAATATATAACGCTCACAAATGTTCTGCCATTACATTACATTCTATTGCGCCGTTTTCACTAACCCCACTGTGCGTTCGTGTGTGTAAATAATTTGCGTCACAACGTCGGCTGCGTCGGCGCAATCGCATCGTGCTCTGATTCATGTTGAACTTTTTGCCATGCGCACCCCACTTACATGCATGCACACATGTGTGCGCATGTGTGTGTGCTCGTGTATGATTACATAGCAATACACTTGCCGCAATGCATTGCGTCCGCTGATTACCGGCATTGTTCACCCAGTAGGCTGGTATTTGGACGTATTGCGGTTGATTTCGCTTTTATAATTTTTCACTCTCGTTCGCTTACGCGATTACTGCAACGAATTCGAACGGTTCACTCAATCGTGATAACCTTGAAAGATATGCAACCGAACGAGTGCTCCTCTACTAGCCCACTTACTCGTACGTTGCACGTTGTTGTAACAACAAAAGTGTGTACAACGTTTGACGAAACGTTAGAGAAATAATAAGTATATCAAGAATGCGGGAAATTCGTAAGAATGCACGTTGGCTCAGTTCATTCAACGTATAACAGCTCCATTTGTTACACCTTTCTGTAATTGATTGTATTTAAAGTAACTACTTATTCAGTAATTTGTTTGTAAATATGATTGATGGCTTTAAAGTACTTCATAATGTTAATAATAATTAATTGTTAATAAATTCATGAGGCTATTGTTTAAGCCATTGCTGAGTTTCCCCTGCCAATCATGGCGGATGTTTTGATGGTTTTTTGATGTATGGAGGTTCTTAAAAGTTCTAAATTAAGTCAAATGACGTGTGTATTTTTTTTATTAAGTTTGACTAAGTCAGGAATACGCTATGGTTTTACATTAGAATGATCGTATTTAAGCCAAATATGCACTGTTCGTTCGAAATTTTATTGCCGTTTTGAAAATATATTCATCTCTCGTCCATATTTGCAAAAAACAAACTTGAACAATCCATTTTCATTAACTTCTCAGGAACCGAATTTTCCCTCAGCAAACTCATTCAGCATTAATAGTAACATGCACAAAAGTCCGGATTATGAGGTGGACACATAAGAAGTCACCAACCAAGCTCCCGAAGCTTTATTCTTTCTTTCAGACGGTCAAATTGTTCACAGTACAGGCCCGTATTCAGAGCACGAAGCAAAATCTTGCTGATAGTCAATCCTGACTTAGCGCCAGCTCAGCACGAAAACAACTACGTATTCACCTTTTCAGCGCCTGCTTTGTGTTTGCCCGTAACGAAGAAAAAATGTAAAGCATGATATATATATTTTCTTTGCTGGTGTCAATCTTTGCTCAATAATTTTGGGATAGCACTTTCAGCGATTTTCATCTATATTGTAAAACGACGGCCTCTTAAATTTCTCTTTATTTTTGGAAATAGAAAAAAATGAAACTTTTGCCATTTCTGGCTAAAATGGAAGTTAGGACATCATTACGGTATTGTTTTTAGCAAAGAATTCACGAACAAGTAGTGAGCTTTTAACAAATCATAATCGGCAAGCTCATAACAACAAGTCTAACCGTAGCGGCTGCTTCAGCAAAGTAAGAATGAATACAGCTAAAAATCTTACCATACTTCTGAACCATGTATGTACATATAGCATAACAACATTATAAAAAAATTTTACAGTTGGACTCCCCAAACCCACGAAATTTTTAAATTTAAAACTCCGATTATTTTCTGAACTCACTTAATGCTTGGTAAAATTAAAAAAAAAAAATGTAAATATTTTTTTGATTTTTCACACGAACTCAGAAGATGCTGCAGTGATGCCAGCATCTCCGTGGATGAAACGTAAAGAGAGTAATCAGAGGGACTTCTTAAGGAGGTGCTCTTTCATTGCTTCTAGGAATGGGTGGCACTGATGAGGATGAGAAGTGAAAGCAGTAGCCCCTGCGTTGGTACTACAATTTCTTTGTCCCCCAGCAAAATAAATGGGGTCGAGATAGATACCAAACTGAACTAGAAAATTATTATTGAGAAAGGTATTAGAAAAACTTATATGGCTTATTACACTGCTAGAGAATACTCAGCAGGAACTGCAGCCTAAAACCGAATACAGCCATATGGATGTATACGGCCGTCATTAAACCAATTCTTAAATATGTAGTACTGGTTTAGCTGCCAGCCTTACAAAAAAAAAAATAATATAACAATTAAAAAATTGGATTTCGATAGTTACTTCAATGTGAGAAAACTCTCTAGACGTAAATGGAGAATGAGTTTAGTAGGAGAAGAGGTTACCACTTCAACCTTTCCGGACGAGTTCTAAATGGACTTCGAGTTCTTGCTATCTTTCTATCTTCCCGCCTACCAAACTAATCTAGTACCTTACAAGCAGAAGTACTAGGCATAGAGAAGGTACCTGAAGTTCTACTGAACAACTACGGGAGGATGCAGTAAGCGACCAGGTACACAGATAGACAGGCGGCATTACTAACCTTGTCGTGACCAAAGAACAATTCCAGCTTAATAAACAAATGTAGAAAAGCTTTAAGCTCACTAGATGTCCACAATTTAGATTCCCTGTCACAGGAACATTTTCGGTGGACGATATCGGACAAGTTAGTTATGTCAGGAGCTTCTCTAAATTAATTCGAGGCAGAGATAATACCGTGTCCGCTGAAAACTATCAAGAGGAAGCTCAACACATAATTTGAACAAAAAGCTTAGAATAGATGGAAATCTACAGCCAAATGCAGGATGGATGAACAGATAAGATGTATAAGAGTATACACAGACTTACAGTTCCCATAAGAGAACATTGGCCGTTGGGGAATATGCGTTAAAATTTGGAATAAAGGTGCTGCACTCTTACCTGGCTACCAATTGTTATCAATTGATCATGAAATTATTACTAGCTATTATAAATACTTAAAAAACTTAAAAAAACATATTAGAACATTCTAACAACCGCTAACAACCGCCAATCGTTGTGGCTTAATATCTAGTCCTCTCACAATTATTTCCTTGCCAAGTGTTCGTATGTTACAAAAGTCTACTTCAATCGAAAGTAATTGCCATAAAGCTCACGCCATGCAATCGAATTCGATTGGATTCTATAATAAATATTAATTAATCAAGCGAGTCTTATTATCTTATTTGAGGTGTGCACCGTCCGCCCGCCTTGTGATCAACAACAACGAAATAAATAAATTCAACTTAAAACTCAATTAACCCCGAATATGGCCAAAATATTGGCCGAAACGCCGCTACACACCTCACTGCGGACTGCGGTATTCTTGAGAAGCGAAAGTGTTTGCGGCAGCCACGCCAATCGTTAATTTTAATGCCGTGTTAAATTAGCTTTGATAACCATGGTCATAAAGCACAAAGTCGCACGGCTTTACGATAAATAAATATTTCAATCAAATGTGGTGGACAGGCATATACACTTATACGAGTATATACAGATGTGTATACATATATGTATGTATGTATATCTGTTACATGTGTACATACATATATACTTACATACATAGTATGTATGTATGTATGCTTTAGATGTTTTATACTCGCATTTTTTGCGATTTCTGAAGTTATTTTTAGAATGTAACTTTTAAGAAGCCAAATTAGAAGAGTTACGTCTGTACACCATCTGATCAAAATTGACCCGGACTGATCCAGATCGAATCAATATAACATATGTTCCTAGCTGTTTATGACCTACATACTTGAAGGCATTAAAAATATTTTTATGAAAATAAGTTAAAAATTAGTACTTTTTTCAGTCCGGGTCAAATTTGATCACATGGTATATATACCATATCAAAGAAGCATTTGTTCTTAGATTTTTTCAACGTCCTTTGAAGCAGTAAACACTTTTTAATTAAAATAGTAGAAATTCGGTACTTTTTTCAGTCCGGGTCAAATTTGATCACATGATTTACATATATACCACATCAATGTAACATTTGTTCCTAGCATTTTATAATCTACTTGAAAGCATTAAACATTTTTTTTATTAAAATACGTATGAAGTTAGTATTTTATGTCAGTCCGGGACAAATTTGATCATATGGTATATATACCAACACACATAAACTTCATATTGAACGTGATAATGTGAAGAAAGTCAAAGGTGAAGCGAGAACTTGCCAATTCTCAGTAGAAAATTTTACAGCAATCACTGTTATGAAAAAATTACAACAACAACACTAAGACAAAAACGATATTCGAGTGCAATTCTTACTTGCAGAAAGCAGCACTAGTCCAAACACACACAAAGTGAGAGAGGAATTATGCTTATGAAAATCAGTTTAACCAACAACAACAACAAAATGGACATTTCAGTGCGCAAGAACAACAACAACAAAATGTATTTCAGTATGCAAGAAATCATTTGCACGCAGAGTAGACAACAAACACCAGCGCAATTACAACAACAAACACATAACTGTATATTATGATTCGTATGCGTATATGTGTGTGTATGTATGTATGTATGTATGTGTATGGGTGTGTATATACATGCTTATATATCAGATCTGCATGTACGCCGTGCTTTACCGCTCTTTTAATGCCGATTGTTACACTAAAACCACAAATAAACAATAATAATAACAACAACAACTAGACCTTAAGCATTGAGGTTTACTCTTAATTTCTATAGAGCCAAACGCCTTCAACAATGAATCGCCCAGCGCAACCGAAAGCAAACGAAACAAATTCAATGCGCAGGCGTCCCGCGTCTCCAGCAAACAAACGGTTACCTAGCTGGCCAACTAACTAACTAGTGAGCTAACTAATCAAGCAATGCTAATAATAAACACAACAATACCAAATAGCAAAAACAACAATAAATACAACAACTACCGTAAAAACAATAATACAAACAACAATAATAATTCAAACAACAACAAAAACAATACAAACAACCACATCAAACATAAACAGCCCGCAATTGTTGCACAGTTACACCGCGCGTTTCGGTTTCATACACGAACAGCCGTTGTGGCTGCCGTCAACGTCGACGTCGCTGCTGTCGCTTTCGGCCGCGCCAAGCGAAGTTCAAAAAGCAATACAGTTCGCTCATTCAGCTAATTCGCCATTCGCTAGCAAACGGGTGGAGTCAAATATATAAAAGCAGCTTCCTTCTTGGTTCTAGTTATCAGTTGACTACAGCATTTCAAGTCGCTTAGACCGAAGTAAAGTGGGAAGTCACGAGCTAAACAGCAAATTTTCAAATTCAAATTAACCGCCAAACAAACTTAAACTACAAACAAAAATGGCCTTTTTCAAAGTGAGTGCCGCAAAAAAAACGTTAAAATATTGAAAAAAAATTTGTTAAGTGTTGGAAAATGTGCAAACTAACGGCTGCAGGATGCCGGATTTTAGTTTTGAAGGAATAAAAATAAACGCAAATTTTTAAATAAATATCCTTTCATAAAATATATATAACGTCAATTAAAATAGTTTTTAAAGTTTAAAATATATATTGGTATAACTGATTTTTGAAAAATATTTTTTAAAATTTACTAATTTTTTTATTTTTTTACATTTGTTCATATTTTTTTGTTTACAAAATAACCGTAGCAGGACGCCAGATTTGAAATTTGAAGGAATAAAAAACTAACGCAAAATAAATATCCTTAAAAAAATATACATATAACAACAATAAATGAAGTATCAATTTTGAAAAATAGCACGTTATTTTTAACTATTGAAAAATATTTAAAAAAATATTTTTTTTGCAAATTAAAATATTCAACATCGTTAAAAATATTTTAAATTTTGAAAAATAGAACGTTAAATTGAAATATTTAAAAATATTAAAAAATGTTTTTTTCTATTTGCTTGCAAATAGGAGGATGCCAGATTTAAATTAAATTAATTTAATAATCAAAAGAATAAAAAAAAATATATATCCTTTCATAAAGAAATATATAAACTCATTAAAAAGTGTTCAAATATTGAAAAATATATTTAAGAATTGAAATTTTTTTCAAAAATACTGAAATATTGAAAAATATTTTTTTTATATTGAAATTTTAAAATACTGAAACATTGTGAAAGATTAAAAACATATTTTTGATTAATATTTGAAAATATATTTCTATATAGTGAAGACTATTTTTAATTTTTTTATATTGATTTTATATACATATTGTTCTTTTTTAAATATAGGGAAAAATATGATTTTAGTTTTTTTTGTTTTAAGATTGAAAAATGTGTTCTGTGTTATTTTTTGTAAATGTAACATACATTTTTTATTATAGAAAAAAACTATAAAAATAGTTTTCATTATTAAAGAAGATTTTTTTAATATTAGAAAAATAATTTCTGATATTATTTTAACACTGAAAATTTTTTTGTTTTAATATTGAATTAATTTTAAAAAATATTTTTTTAGCTATTTTTTTTAATATTGTTTGCATTCAATTTCATTGAGTTTTTTAAAATCTTGTTTTTCATTCAATACTTTTTTTCTTGCTTCGTTATAGTCTTTGGTATGCTTGGCTGTATTGAGCGCTGCCTCCGCTGGCGTTTTGCATGGTGGACACGGTGCCGGTATTTATGCCGCTGGCCCGCTTCTGGCTGCCCATGGCCCAGCGCATGACGAGGGACTAGACTACTATGTAAGTGAGCTGCAAAAATGTATATTTTTTTAAACTAAAACAAATGAAAAGTAATAGTAAATAGTAATAAAATAGTTGTTTGAGTGGGAAGGACGTCAACTTTTTTTTGGAAATTATTTAGTTGGTTTTCAAATAGAAAATATATTTTAGAGCTCCTGAAAAGTACAGTCGATAATTTTTATTTACAAATAACCTAGAATCTTTAAAATAATTACTTAAAAAAATTATTTTGTATTAATAATTCATTTTTTTTTTAATTTTTTTGTAAATTTTTTCTATTTTAAAAATATATATATCTTTTTGCTGATTATTATTATATTTGAAATTTTTTAAAATTGTGCAACTGACTCTCAGAAACTTTTCAGTTTGATGGATGTAGAAATTTTTTTAAACTTAAAATAACTCATTAAAATTCATTTAAGAACATAAAGTGATAATTGACGAAACAGAAAAGTAATTACATATATGTATATTATAAAAAAATTTTATTAAAATGAAAAACTATAAATTTTTTCCATAGATTTTCTTTTAAGAATTATAAAAAAAAAATATTTATTAGTTTTTTAATTTTCTATTTTTTTAATTTTTTCATAATATAATAAAAAAGGAAGCAATAGCTTCCTTTCAATATTCATTAAAAAATTTTCAATATTTTTTGTCCTTTAAATTAAAATTTTTTTTTTTGTTTATCTGTTGGAATTTTTTATAGTATAGTACATTTAATATTTATTAATTTTTTATTTACTTTTATATTTTTTGAATAATTGGGCAAGGGCTTGATCAGAAGATTTTCATGTTGCAAAGCAAGAATTTCTATTTTAGACTTAAAACGTTTTTTACGAAATACTCAAAAAATGCCTTAAAACACAAAAGACTTAAGCAACAAACCTGCCACCTCAAAGCAAAACAAATTAGTATGAAGTTGTTCTTTTATTACGCGGTTTACGAACGAAATTTCGGGCCAAAACAGTTTGTAGCGTGCAAATTAGCGAGTCAAATTGCATAATGTCGCCAAATTTTCGTTGCATAAGACGTCACAACACACATGCATACACACATATAAACCAATGCATAAATGCATCGTCCAAGTGACAAAAGAAAAACCAAATTTAATAACGGTACTTTAAAAGCACACACAAGATAATTAGAAGACACACACAAACATTTAACAAAAAGAATTGCAGCGCTTGCAGTCTCCGATATAAAAGTATATTTCCGTCGCTGGCGCCCGCTCCCAAATTGACCAATAATTATTTGTGGTTGGCAACGCTGCTTCACCTATTTGCATTTTCATAATTTCGCCTTCAATGCGCTGATTAAATCGGCGCACATAAAAACGCAGTTGCAGCAAGCCAAACAAGCGAGCGGCAATAAAAGAGCAGCAGCAACAACAACAACAAAAACAACAATTACAGCAAATTAGAGCAAACACCGCATGCACGTAATGGCGCGCAAGCGCTTGCAAATCAAAGCAAAAGCAAATATCAGATTTTCTGTAAATGCTGCTGTTGTTGTTGTTGCTGTGTAGCGATGTGCCATTTCGGCTAGCACTTCACTGCTCTAGATTATGTGTTGCAGATATGCGCACCGGCGCCGGCAACGCGCTGACACGCTGACACGCAAATTACGGTAGCAACAGCCAACGACCATAAACACTAAGCCACAGCAACAATAACAACAATACTCTAACTGCAGCAGCAGCAGCAGCCGTAAAATGACAATCAAAGCAAACACATTTAGAGCTTGGTCTTTCCGCCTAATTGCACACACATATACACACACTGGCGGCGTTTGGCAATGCTTCGTCGGTGGTATTGCACAAACAACAAAAACAATAAAAACAACAACAAATGCGATTGGTAGCTTTGACAGTTGCACGCCACTTGTGTTCATTGTTATTGCACTGTGTGTTGAGTAAGAGTGGCGCTTATGACTACTGCGACTATCAACACGCACACTCACACACATACGCTCCGAACACACACACAAATGACACATTTTGATTTGGGTTGTGAAAATTGAAATTTTGGTGCAGATTAAATATTTTCGCACTCACCTTTCATTTGCATCTGCTGGCGTCGGTGTGCAAAGTGGTGTGCGCTTAAGTCATACAACAACAAGTGCTTGTGTTGTGACAGCCTCTTGTGGTTATTGTAAAATATATGAGAGTCAAGCGGTTAGCTGAGATGATTTGATCGTTTTGAAGCGCATTTAATTTGAAAATTTAAATTGAAAATATTTTTTGAGTTTTTGACTTGGAAAAGGTTGTGTTAGATAAAAAAAAATAGCCAGAGTTGTTTTTCAAATAAAATTAAAAAATAGAAAATTTTAAATTTTGATATTCTCATAATGCAAAATATACATATATTTGATATTATAGTGTATGCAACGAAAATATGTATACATATATACATACAAGTATATAAGCCTTATTCATTAGTTCAAAAAAATATAAGGAAAAAAATGTTTGAATTAAAAAATTGAAAACGAAATGTGTTCTTTATATTAAATTTAATTTAAAAGTAATTTAGATTTTTTCCAAAAAATTTTTATATAAAAAGCAATATTTCAAAGACTGTTTTTATATTAAATAATGTTAAGAATTAAATTATTTTCTTGTGTACATTATTTAAAAAATTTTTCAATACATAAAAAAATCGAAAAAAGGAGAAAGGAGGAAAGGAGAAAAAATATCAAAAAAGATCTTTGAAAAAAAAAACTGTTTTAAACAAAAAGTAGTTAATAACGTAGCTGAAAATTAATAGAAAATAAAAAAGGAAAATATGTAAAAATTAAAAACAATATTTTTTCATTATTTTTTTTTTAAAAATTTTGTAAAATATTTTTTTTTTTACTTTTTTTAATTTTTTTTAATTTTTTAAATTTTTTTTTAATCTAATTAAATTTAAAAATGTTTAAAAATTAAAAATAATAGTTTTTCATTATTTTTTCTTTTAAAAAGTTTAAAAATATTTTTTTTATAATTCATTTTTAATTTAAGTTAACTTTTTAACTAGAGTTTTTGGCACTTTTGAACGAATAACGTAATTTTATAAATATTTTTTTTTTATTTAAAGCATTAAAATAAATTTTTGAAGAATTGCTAAATTTTGTGAAGAATTGCCAAATTTTTTAAAAGTTTTTTGACAGCTCATTCTTAAAGCAAAATATAACAACTGACTGCTATATGTTTTTTTTTAATAATTTTTAAATTTTTTTTTATAAAGAACTTAAATATTCATTTTTACACTATTTATTTTATCTTTTATTAAATGAAATTTTGAGATTTATTTTTATGTGACATTGAATACAGACATACTATAACCACATTTTAGACTAATTTCTATAAAATACATTTATTTTAGAAAATTTCAAATTTTTTTCATAGTTATACAGTGAAAAATAACTTTTTAAAAATATTTTTACAGAAAAAATTACTAAAAACATGGTATACCAACTCTTTATGACAAAGATTCCAATATTATTCTTCTTTTGTTTAGATTGAGCTTAGCAACATATTATTTTTACTTCTGAAAATAATTTTGCAAAAATAGAATTTAAAAATGTTTTCATTTAACTTTTTTTAATTTATATTTTTAAACTTTTCTTTAGTTTTTTTTTATTTTATTCTTTATTACTTTTTTAATTGGTATACATTTTAATTTTTTTTTTTTAATTTGTTCATTATTTTATTTTTTTACAATTTTTATTTTATATCATTTTTGTTTTAATTTTCTATATTTCTTAAATTTTTTATTAACACTTTTTTAAGTTTTTCTATTATATTAGATTTTTTATAATTTTTATTTTCCATTCATGCCACTTCGCTTCTCACCAAAAAATTAAAATCAAAAAATAACAAAACTCACACACAAATTGGTCATTGCAACATGTTATCTATGTAGTTCAACAATAACCCAAATGTTGCAATGCAAATCGTACTCAGCAACACGCCGAACCAACTGCATTAAATTACGTATACGCCCCGCAACTGTGAAATTCCCAGGCAAAGGTGCAATAAAGCGCACAAACACACACACATATACACAGAAGTGCATTTAGCATTTGGTTGCTGAGAATACGACGGCTGCATTCACACGCCGCCGCTGACCTTCGCAAGTTCGAAATCGGCACGCGGGTGCTAGCGGCAGTGCCGTTGTGGCAAATCATTGTTTGTGTGGCGTTAAAGGTGTCAGCGTTGTTGAGTCATAAGCAGAGACACCAGCAAGTGACATGCCATAACGAGTAGGCGATTTTTCCCACGTTGGGCCATGCAAGTAGGGCGCTATTAGTTGAGAGGAGATTTATTTGGAATATTTTTTTTATTTTGAATATTGTTTTTATCTTCCCTTGTATTTGTTTTATGAAATTCTATTTCATATACAAAAAACTTGAATAATCACAACTTAATTTTTCTCTCTTCCGCCAGGCCTACCCCAAGTACCACTACAACTACGGCGTCGCCGACTCGCATACCGGCGATGTTAAGTCACAGCACGAAGTGCGCGACGGTGATGTCGTGAAGGGCTCGTACTCGCTCGTCGAACCCGACGGTTCGGTGCGCACTGTCGAATACACCGCCGATGACCATAACGGTTTCAACGCAGTCGTCTCGAAGAGTGCCCCAACCATCCATCATGCCGCTCCAGTTGCCATTGCGCATGCCGCTCCCGTACTTGCTCACGCTCCCGCACCAATTGCTGTTGCGCATCACGTTGCCGCCGCTCCAGCTGTACCATTGGCTTCGATCGCGCATCATGCTGCTCCCTCCGCTTACGGTTATGCCACACACGATGCGCACGCTCATGTCTCTCATTACTAAGGATAATTAACACTGCCCCATATGCTAATAACAAAATGGACCTGATCCCACACTACAAAAGCAACAAAACAAGCAAAGCGTTAGAATTTATTTATTAACGATTAACTAATATACATACATACGTATATCTATGTAAAATGTGAATCCCATGCTACGATGACGACCTATATAGGAATAATTGAAATGAGTTGGTGTGAAAGTCGCGGAGAACGTTGGAGAATGTTGCGAGTGTGTGCTACAGTGGAGAATGGAGAGACAATGAGAGGCAGGATTGCAGCGCAGAGACTCAGAATGCATTTGTTGGTGTGATACAGTGTGTTCGAATAGTAGTTCGACAGACCTACTTCAACACAACACTCAATCAGTTGCTTTCACCTCAAGCACATTTCAATTATTTACTCATAACTTGAGTCACAGCTCTTCTCTTAAAGGCATTCATTTAGGTACACTGCCATTATTTAGCTCCTCTCTTCATTTTGTAAATATTACTTAGATCTCTATGCCCTCCCCGCAGTTAAAACATCTCTCTCTCTCTCTCTCTTAATCGCCAAGCCATCTTCATTCCCCACATCCGCTATCTCGCTCTCTCTCTCTCTCTCTCAGTCGTTTACATGAAACACTCGTCGAAACTAAACATTTTCAAATGAAAAATACTCATTTCCCCTCAGTTACTATACTCAATCACTCAATTGCTCACTCACTCACTCATAGTTTTACAGTCTTACTAATACTCAAATGTATATGTTGTATTTTTAATGAAAAAAATGAACGCAAATGTAAGAAACAAGTCCAAGCGGTAGAAGCAGAAAGAGTCGACAACTAGAAAAGCAATGAAAAGTCCGTAAAAACTATCAATATAACATACATACATACGAAATGCCTGTAAACTGTAACTATGTAAACATGTTCTCTGTGGAAGAATTGTAAAAAATTGTATTATAATAAATATTTTTTTATACTTGAGTTAAATATTAAGTGATTACATGCGAAAAATGCTATAAATAAAAAATGTAGTGAATTAAAAAAATAAAAACAAGTTTCGTTTTAATTTTCTTTACATAAAACTTAGAAATGTTAGTATTGCATTTGTGAGGAACTAAAATATTACATGAGTCCCAGGATAATATTTTGAAGATAAAGACAACCTCTATCTAATACCATATAAAACAAGTTTTATGAAAGACACCAACATCAGCGTCACCAATATTGGGCCTTTGGTAAGCATATTGTAGTTAACGACAATGGATTATTCAAGACAAAAAAAAAAAACACAACACACCAATCTGCCCCAAATCTTTCATGAATACAGGCACCGATAAAGGATTATTCGAGAAAAAATTTATTATTTAGCTGAATTTTATATAGTGTATTTTATATACTCATTCTAAAACCCATATCTGGACCGTCTTGGCTTATAATTTCTAAATCTCTTCATTTGTTGAATAATATAAAGTCAAACACATCTAACAATATTGTTTTTTATATACGATTTCTAAAACTTTATCACTAAGGTTATCTTGTAAAAACAATCACTTCTTTGTATTCTATAATTTTGGTTTCCTTTCATTCCATAGCCGATTTCCAAGACGACCTCCGAAATAGGGTATCCAGCTTTTTTATACTCTTGCAACAAGTTGCTACACAATGCAATAGTTTTTATTCACCTAACAGCTGAAGGTATCACTTAAAACGAGATAGATATAAGGTTAAATATATATAAATAATGAGGATGACGATCTGCGGCGAAGAAGTGACAAGGTGCATGCATCAGCTTTTTTGGAAAATATGGTCGGACGAAAGCATGCCTGATGATTGGAATTTAAGTATACTCTGCCCAATCCACAAAAAGGAAGACAATCTGCCCCAACTACCTAGGGATGAGCCTCCTCAACACCATACGTACATGGTTCTCTATCGAGAGTATTGTGTGAAGGATTAAAGCCCACCGGCAACAGACTGATTGGACCTTGTCAGTGTGACTTTAGGCCTGGAAAATCAACATCTGACTAGATTTTGACCATGCGCCAAGTTTTGGAAAATACCCGGATCGACACACACCACCTCTTCACCGATTTTTAAGCCGCCTTTGACAGCACGAAAAGGTGTGTCTGAACTTAGTATTCCGCAAAGCTAATACGGCTATGTAAACTGACGTTGAGCTACACCAAAAGCTTCATCAGGATCGGGAAAAACCTCTCTGAGCTGTTTGATATTAATCAAGGTTTCAGACAAGAAAACTTCTTATGGTGTAATTTTTTCAATCCGTCACCATCTTCTATAAGAGGTACACCGATCATATCTGCTGCTAGTTCTGCTTTCTCCAGAATGACTACTTAACTTAACGGAACTCTATTTGGTATCATCGCAAACGACCAAAACTAGCTTATGCGTGGCTCATTAGGCTGTCATGCTAATCTAACCGAACCTTTGCGTATAAAACAATAGTGTATAGATATCACAATACAGTTATCTATCTAGCAAAACCTGGAAAGAGTATAAAAGAATCTCTTAGCCATTTTATTCAACAGAATAAATTATCATTATCGAACGTTAATTTTCGGCTTCGGTGAAATGCAGAGCTTGCATTCATTCAAATGGACTTCGAAGGTTTGTACATAAAAAAAATTAACGAGGTTGAGCATTACCACTGTATGCCTCGCTGGGTACTTTGCATGACGATCGTGTAAAAACGTACTTACATCCACTTATAAAGCATATATGCAGTGTGTGTTGGAATCACTGTAGCTACTAACGACAGCCTAAAGCTATATTAACTTTTGCTACACGATATCAGTTTTCACTTCTACTGCTTAAATTCTATGCATAGTTTTAGGCAGTTTTACACAAAGCCGGTCACCGATCTGCACAACCAATGCCGCATAGTGTACATTCACCTTAAATTGTTTAACACATACACTTAGAAAAAAATTTATAAATTGAAAAAAATCTTTTTCAGACACAGGTTTTATTTCGAAGTTTAAATACATTCATTTAAAAAAAAATAAATAAATAAACATTTTGCAAAAAATTCATAAGAGACCATTTGGTGGAGCATTCAATTTCTTACAAAATCTATGAAACCTGTATTTCAGGGTACCAAGCGAAAAAAAAATTTTTGGTTTTTTACACATCTTTCATATTATATGACGCTGTTTCAGCTTCAGAATTGTTGGCACTAGATTTATGTAAATAATATATACTATTGTGGACAAAAAATAGTAAAACCGATTAATTAAAACCCATTCGTCGAAATATTTTTTTTTCCAGGTTAGTGTCAAATGTCAGATCAAAATAGTCATTAGTGTTTAATATACGCTTGTCTTTCTGAAGTACATAAAGTGTATTCAGAGATTTTTACGATAAGTGAAAATAATCAAGAAAAATATGCATTAAATTTTGTGTCCGGAGTCAAGCTTCAAAATGTTGGCAGACGCCTTCGGCGTTAATTGTTTGTCGCAAGCGAGTGTTTTTAATTGGTATAATAATTCAAAGAGGGTCGAGAACGTGTTCACTGCGAACCACGAAGAGGACGGCCATCAGCATCAGTTGATGATCAACACGTCAATAAAATAAAGGAATTGGTGCTTGAGAATCGACGCTCGATGATTAACAACCAGTGATCTTACTAGCTTTGTTGCAAGTTCGGAAGGATCAATGAAAACCATTTTGTAAGAACATTTGGGCCTATGAAACAACGATTGATTCCAAAACTACTAAATTTTTTTCGAAAAACAGCGTCGCGTTAACGTCTGTGAAAGAATGCTTTCCGACTACCAGGGTGTCCTGAAACATATTATTACTATCGATGAGTTTTGGATCTATGCTTACGACCCAGAAAAAGATGATCAATCGGCCGAATATCGTGGCAAAATTGAGCGGAAGAGGAAAAAAACAGGTCAAAAACGAAGGTTATGTTGACAATTTTCATCGATTATCGAGTGGTGGTGTTCACCGAATTCCTTTCGACCGGCCAAACTGTCAACAATACCATTTCAATGTCATGCGTCGTTTGCATGAAGCTATTCATAAAAAGATTCCGGAATTATGGGCCAACAACTCTTGGTTTTAGGACCACGATAATGCACTATCGCGTACTGCATTGATTCTTCATGAATTTTTCGCCACATTTTCAACCAATATCATGCCGCAGCCAACGTGTTTGCCTGATTTAGCTCCATGGGACTTCTGGCTATTCAGCAAACTCAAACAAGCGCTCCGAGGAAACCAGTTAGAGTCAATTGAAAACATTAAACATGAATCGTTCAACGCATTGAAGACCATTCCAGAAATTGACTTAAACAACTGGTTTGAAGACTGGAAAAAACGTTGGCACAAGTGTATAGGGGCAGGGTGGATTACTTTGAAGGAGACGGCATGGATTGTGAGGAATATATAAAGAATTTTAAAACTACGATCAAAGTCTTACTATTTTTTGCTCATAGTAGTATACTATATCTTATATGTCACTTTAAAATTAAGCGGTTGGCTAAAAGTCATTGTTTTGCTGTAAAACCTTTACACTCCGAAATATATTTTCTTTTGACAAATAGGGAAATGCGTCATAAAGTCAATCCCATAATCATTATTTAGTTTTATCGTATGAGAGGTAAGGGAAGATATTACCCGAGTTTATCTATTTTTGAATCTTCATCCTCATAACTTAAGCAAATATACTCTAACTTTGAAGTATCCCAAATATTATCCGCTATACGTGTATTAGAGCGGATCATTTTTTTTTTATAAAATCTCGATTGTCGTCTAAGACCCTTTTCGAGCCAGCGATTTTTAAGCCCACATGAACGAAAGTAAATAATTCTGCGCAGCATGAGGTCTTCTTTTGAATCTTCGTACATGCTAGATATATAGTACATTTATATCCTTTCTTCTCCAAAAAAGGTCACTAGTGTGTGCTTTGAAGAATAATTTTGAGCGATAACTCAAAATGTATGCAAATAATGCATTGCTCTCACAATAGTTATATCAAAAGTGTTGCAATTCTGCAAAAAATGATCAATGCTTCGGCAGAAAGTCGAGCGTGCGAGTGGCCTTTAACTCGATCACCGCAACAGATGCAGCCAATACAAAGTCAAAGACGTCGAAAACCACAAGCATTTAGAGAATCAAATATGCGCGAATCAAATACTTGCAGCATAAGAATAAAAATAGATAAAACAACAACAACAATTCTGAGTATGAATATCAGTGATGCTTGCAACGCTGCTGCCGCTTACTTGCTGGCTTTTGTGGTGACAATGTCGGCCGATAATTGACATTTAAAGGCATTTGTACTTGAAACTTTGCAAATTGGTGCAATTGTGGTGTGTTTAATGCGCATGAGAGACGTGAGATTTCGCTGGGCAAATTGTGTAGATTTTGTTTTTGCTTTTTCGCTGGCTGTGAATTAGCACAGCTTATGCATTTTTGGTTAGACCAAACACACAAATGCTCAACAGGTGGGCCGCAAGCGCTTTTACACTTCCGCACGTACGTAGGCATAATAAATCTTGTGTATGTGTGTGTGTGTGCACCATACTAAGCGATATTACTTTGGCCAAAAGATTTTGTGCCAGCTTCCGGCACATTGTAGTAAAATTTATCACTCATAAAAGCGAGTAAATGCTTGTACTTTCCGGTTCATGGACTTCACCACACTTTAACATACTCACCACACCGCTTTTTAGGTTAACAAATTCGTACAAATTAATCTGTGCTACAAAATTTGTAGGCATGTCTTTGTTGTTATTGTCTAGTTCGGCATATATTTCTTCCAGTTTGTTTACATTAAACTTCTACAGCGAAAATCAGCAGAGCGTATAAATACAACGCTTGCGAAAAAGTTGAAAAAACATACGAAACTGTAAAGCACAAACTGTTGTTTCAAGTTTTTTTGTCTTTTGCACAAAAGCATTTCCTTGTTTTTTGTTGTTTTGGGTCTTTTGCACCGGCTGGGCATCTTCTTTTTGGCATTTTTTCCCAACCACCCACTTAGTTCACTTCGGGCAGTTCTCACATGCTTAGCAGTTGAGCGTGTGCGTGCCTTCAATTAATTAGCAAAATTTTCTTTATGCTCTTGTTGTTGTTGTGTGGATTGTGTTAACAACAGTTAAAGGTCAATGGTAAGATTCTTATTTATGCACCCATTTATTATTTTATTATTATTTTAATTTTATTATTGTTTTCACTTAAGCATTTGTTGTAGTTCCTTAAGATAAACTAGATAAACTGTTTTTCGCATGCAAATTGGACACGATCTGCCGGAAGGCGGAAAACTCTGAAAATGATATATGCTTCTACATTACAATAAAAAAATAACTGAATCGTAATATAAATAAATACGTCATTTTTTTACTGAAATTTGTTGTTGTCATAAACTAAAACATTGTCCATTGAATTCTTAATATATTTTAGTAAATTTTTTTTAAATTTGATAATTTACGTCCTTCTCTCCATTTAGTAGTAATAAATTCATATTAATTATAACAAAATGTGACAATTTCTTTCATTTTTTCGACTTCGCCTCTCCTTTGCCACGATATTTGGGCGATTGATCGTCTATTTCTGGGTCGTGAGCATAGATACAAGACTCATCGCCAGTAACAATACGGTTCATGATATCACGGTATTTTTTTCAATAATTAATTCCTTTACTTTATTGCCGTGCTGATCATCAGTAGATGCTGATATCCGTCCTGGACGTGGTTTGACGTCAACGCGTTTTCGACACTCTTTGAATAATTTGTACCCATCAAAAAGCATTGCTCGTGATCTCTTCGAATGACTGAAAACGGGTTTCACGGAACAGCAATTTCAGTTTGAGGAACAAGAAAAAATCGCACGGAGGCAAATCTGGCGAATACGTGGTTGATCCATGGTATTCATTGCATTTTTGGCTTTAAATTCCGTAACAATTGCAGCTCGATGCGATGTTGCATAATCATCGCGTAAAATACATGAATTGTTCTTCCACAATTCCGGGCGTTTCATCCCACGCAAACGCCTCAACACGGCTAAATGGAAGTTCTTAATGCGCCAAACCACGAATATCGAAAAAACAATGAGCACCACCTCGATTTTTCGGGGCTTTCGCGTGGATTTTTTGGTTTCGACTCGTTTTTAAACTCATAAACTCATATTTCATCGGCAGTTATAATGCTCTCCATGAATGTGGGATTTGAATGTCTGTTTACGGTACTCTTTTTGAAGATAATTCAGCTTTATCGGGTCGAGTCGAACAAGAACGCGTTTCATACCCAAAATACCTCCCAAACTCATTCGAACGGCCTCTCGAAAGATGTTGATCTCATTGGCGATCTCTCCAACACTTTTCTGACGTTTTTCAAGCACCATATACTTCATTTGTTTAATATTTTCATTAGTTGAAGAGGTCGTTCAGAACGAGGCATACCTTCAACGATATCTATATCGTCTTTGAAGGATGTATGCCAATCGTAGGCTTGCGTTTTTGATTAAACTGAATCACCGTAAGTCTTTTCTAAGATTCTCAATGATTCCGCATAACAAATCGGGTTATAAGTACTAAATTTAAAACAAATTCTATGTTCGATATCAATGGCATTCTAACTTATCACTTTTGTCGCCAGAGCAGAAATTTGTATTCTACGAGCTTATAAATTTAATCTTGAACACAAACCCAATATGAGAAACGATGAGAAATGTTCTAAGCGTAAATTAAAAATCCTCGAAAATTTCATTGGCATGTTCTGAGTGTTAAAGAAAGAAGTGCATGAAATATATTCATCCAAAATTTGTAATATGCATATTTTAACTCATTGCAAACATTTTAAATCTATTTTGAAAGAATTGATATAGTCTTATTTCTCCTTTTGATGTTCCATACACTGCTATGAAGCACAATGGTATGTAGTGACCAAATAGATTATAGTATAGCTCTTTCTCAACTTAAAGTATGCTTTTATAAGAAAAATTTTATTATTTTTTATTTCTCCAAATTTTAGCATAAATTTTCAAACTTTATTTCTTATGAGAACTCAATTAAATCATGCAATAAATTGGAAATGCAGCCACGTTATTAAACTTCCATCTACGTTAAAGAGTTGTATAGAATTTATTTTGCACCATATTATGTTCATAGGAACATGAGGTGGAAAAAGTTGGACATTCACAATTTCTCATGATGATTCAATTAAATAAAAATGGTAAAATATTAATTCTGTAAACTTAGTAAATACTGAATATTTTTATCATGCCTGGCTCAATGTTAATCGGAAAAAAGGTCAAAAAGCCTGACTTTTCCAAATGATAACTATCATTTACACCATAAACGTCAATGATTGAGAAACTGGACTTTGCTTCTCTTATATTTGTGGTGGACGAGTGAAAAAAAGACAACTCTTGTTTCATCAATAATCTTAGAGTAAACGCAAACAAAAAATCATTTGCACCACTGCAACTATAAACGCTCTTATTATACTTGTAAATTCATAGCAATTCGATCTAATAACCTTTACGACCTGTCATTGTCACAAATCGCGTAAAAATTCCAAAACGATTGAAAAAATCTGGTTTTAGAATTTAGAAGACATTAACAAACCTAATCAATATCGATTGTGCAACTCATTCACTAACGGCAAACAAAAACCAGTAGCAATGTCAAGTTATATGGTTTATTGAATTGTTGGTATGTGTGTTGCATGCAACATGACTGCTGACCACTCGTGTTAATGCATTCGGAATACATAAAAAATTAAAATCATGACCAGACAGTGTGATGGCCAGCAGATGCGCACAGAAATGTTGCAGGTAACCGGAGCAGAAATTGACCGTAAGCATACACACAACTGAATGACAGCTAATAAGTACGACGATGTGGTATAAAAAAGTTAGAAAATTCGCAGAATTGGTTTAAAAGCAGTTATGCTAGTTGTTTACCATCGTGTGGTATCTTCAAGTATGAACATGAGGTTGGTTCTTAAAAACTCAAAATGTGCAATTTTTCCGTTATAATATATTTCAAGATATCACATATTATATTTGAGCGCGGTTGGGGAATTATAAGGCCTGACAGAGAATAAGAATGATTTGATGTCGCCAATTTGGATTAGAAACTGTTAGACTCACTGTTGTCGTATTAATATTGAACATTAACTTGAAATTTTTTTTCGAAATCTTACATCCTCCATTTGAATGCGAAATTGATTGTCATGTCTTCTAATTCAAAATAGAGTTATAAAAGTCGATACTTAAAAGTTTTTGTTTAAAGTCCTAATTTCCAGTATATGCTTTATGGAGGTTCTGATGGGATTTTGATATGTTTCCCACATTAGAAAAACTCCTATTATCCTACTTATGTACTGGAAATCAAAAAACATGACCGTATATATAATCTATGCATAGAGAAAAATATATCAAAAAATAGAACCACCCTAATGTAAATACTAGAAAATATATCAAAACATAACCACCCTAATGTGTAGACTGAAAAATCATATCAAAATCCCATAAAAACACTTAGCCTTTAGAGAACAATTATCGCTACGAAAATGAGTAACCGTAGGAAAAAATGTCATCCATACTAAAATGTATTTTTAGCACAAAACATTATTTATAACAGTTACATACTCACAAACATTTGCTGATGCTATTTTCATGCGAATATGTGCAGCGTAATGACTACTTTCGCAATCGCATCAAGAATCACTAACTGGTTTACACGCATGCTGTCTTAATACAAGAGCTTTTCTGATCTCTTTAGCCATTCCGCTTGCACCTTTGCATGACTTTCGATTTTCAAAGTCAACAGTGGCAGCCAAACACCGCATCATTCATCGTAAATGTCAACGGTTTTCTGAATGGTCACAAATAACAATCACTCTAATTGAAGCAGTTTAAAGAAGTTCTATAAGTTGTTGGCATGAGTATGCTTCTTTGATGCATTGAAAGTAAGAAAAATTAGATGAAAATGCTCATTGAATAACACACTCCACACTAGAGCTGCCTTGTCTGCAGTGATGTTACAAAAAGTCAGCTGTGGAGTAAAGTAAAGGTGAAGTAAAGCACAGTAAAGGATGGATTAGTAATCCAGTCAGCAGCAACTTTACAAGGCAACACTTGTATAGTTCCTTTTCACTTTTTAACTGTTATAGCGAGACATTTTGTCATTTTACGTCATTAAACCAGTTAATGTTTTAGAAATTAAGATTTCTTTAACGCCTACAATATAGGAGATGGATTAGGGCTGTAGTCCAAAAGCCAATTACGTTAAGAACGAAAATTTTAATAAATGCATAGTTAGTAACAGGACAAGGTACCATAGTAAAACATATTTTTTGCGCCTTGAATTGCAGTGATTATAGCGATCCTTCAACTTTTCAATACTATTTTTGTAAATAGATCTTTAAAAATAGACCTCAGTTTCGGCGATCAGCTCTTCTTCATTCGATGAACGATTTTTTCCTAGCAAGCATTCTTTTGAGATCTGCGAAGAGGTAACAGTCACTAGGGTTGAGATCTGAAAAACACGATGGATGCGGAAACAATTCGAAACCCAAATCATGGATTTTTTCTATCGTTTTCACTGACTAGTGACACAGTGCATTGCCTTGATAAAACAACACAATATTTTTCTTTAAATACGACCGTTTTTCGGCGATTTCGTCCCTCAAATGCAATAATGATATGTAATAGTCGATGTTGATTGTTCTTTCTTTTTCAAGGTAGTCAATAAAAGATTTCTCATGCGCATCCCAAAATACAGATGCATTAACCATAAGCCGGCTGTTGTATTTTCTCACTCTGTGGAGCGGGTGCATTGTGGACAGTCCATTCAGAGGACTGTTGATTGGACTTCGGAGTGAAATGATGGAGCCAGATTTAATCCACAGTCCCATTTCGTTGCAAAAACTCGGATTTATTTCGCTTGAACGTATCCAAACTCTGCTCCGAATCATCAACTCGTTGTTGAGCTCGCGCGGCACCCATTTTGCACAGAGCTTTCTCATACGCAAATATTCGTTAATGATATGATGTACATGTTTGGTTGATAACTTTAGAGTGCCTGATATCTCGAACAACTCGTCCAAAATTATTTTGTGAACTTTTTTGACGCTTTCGTCGGTAAAAACCTGGGGCGTCCACTGTGTTCACTATCTTTGATGATCATTTTACCATGTCTAAACTTACCATACCTAAAGGATTGGTATGGTTGATTTTTCTGAAGCAGTGATGGAAACTCGTCATCAAGCCAAGTTTTTTCTTCATCTGTATTTTTCCTTACAAAATGCAATATTTTATCAACACAACGAAATTTCCTTTTATCCGATTTTTCACAATAACGAAAGTTGCTTCACTGAAAATGATATACATAATTCACTAACTACTGATCCAAGAGCTGCCAAATTTACATGCGCGTCTTTTAAGGCTAACTAAAAATCATATGGATTTAATTCTAGTGATGCTAGGCAGGGAACTTAAAATTAACCTATTAAAAAAGAATCAGAATCAGAAATCATCGGTTCCAATATTCGGTTGAAAATTCGCGCAGCAAAGTCTGTAATTTGGACAAACGAGGATTTATTTCAAATCGCTTATATTCTAGTGAATAATGTGCATCTTTAGAGACGCCGTACAATGCACAATAGACGCTATTACTGCTCAGGAGCCCGAATGAGTACATCCGCCCTCGCACGGAATAATTGGAGCTGTGCCTATCCACGATCGATACAAATAGCGTCGCAATGGCCCAGTTTAAAATATTTTTTTCCACAAATTTAACAATTTCTTTGCTAATATTGTCTGTTTATAACAATAAAAAATTCAAATAAAAATTTAATTTTTTATATGAGAAGGCTGTTTTTTTACCGCTGGACTATTTTTTATGGGGTTATGTGAAGACGCTTGTATACACAGATAAGTCCAATACGATTTACGCCGTGGAAGGGAATATTCGGCACGCCGTTGCAAACGTACGAAAGGTGGTTGAAAATGGAGCCTCTCGGCTGGAATTTCTTTAAACCAACTGCCCCTGTCACTTGCTCAAACTCATTTTTAGAACTTAATGGTAATCCCTTAGCTTTACAACAAAGCTAAATTATTGGCCATAACATTAAGTTATATACATTTAATTTCTTCTTGATAACCATATGTCTCAAAAACGCCACTCGCACAGAATTGAAAAAAAACGAATCAAAAATTATCTACTTCAACTTTATGCTCACAAAAAAAGTTCCTCTTTCAAAGTGTATCTTTATAACTAGTACTACTGGTATCTTTCTACCATTAATTTTTGCAGTATTGGTAAAGAAACCAGTAAAGAAATAACCAAGAAAACATATTTCTTCGTAAAAGAAATAGGTAAAGTTAAAACAAATAAATATATCATATCATTATAAAATATGTATATTATTTAAATATATTAGCTTTCATTAGTATACATATTTAAATTAAGTTCAATTATGTAACCGCTTATACTAACTGTATTACTGACATTAGCCGCATTATCCATAGCCACTTGACTCATAATGAAACTCATAAATAAAACGCGTGTAAAACAAGTCATTAAAATTGCTAGAGGCCCGCCTCTCCGGTAGCAGTGATACGCAACGTCACACCAAAAGACATTACAAACTGAAACAATGTGTAACATCTGCTAAGTATATACATATGTCTGTCGGACTGTCAGCTCAGTGGCTGCCCATTAGCGTTGCTTATTGCGGTCATCACTCGACAATTACAACAGCTACTTTATTTTGTTTTATTAGATCTGCGCCGTCACTTGTCAAAGGTGCGAAAACCAGCTGAGACTAATTAATTTATACACGCCTGTTCGACTTTAGGAGCTGAATAGGCGAAAAGGGAGTGAGGAAGAGCTACGCACAATAGGCAGGCATGGTTTCATTGCACATGCTCGTTTCACTTTCCGTTTCACTTTCGGCTGGTTAACATTACCACAGGTCAGTGCGGTTATTTTTCCCATCACGCCATGCTGCTTAATTATACCCTGCTTAACAGAATGCCAGTGCTTGTTTGAGGAAGGGTAAAAAGATACCAAGTTATGCTAGCTAATTATTATATATAAAAACACCAGTTATATTTTTACTTAAATTAAAGCATTAAATTATAAAATTATTTCTCTTTTTGGGCTTATCAAAGAAACTTCTGTAGTTCTTAACCTGCTTTTATGTATGAAGCAGCAATCTTCTTTGAACAGAGTTAACATCACTATGACACCGAAAGGAGTGTCTAAAAGAAATAATTACGGTAACCTATTTTTATACTCACTTAAAACATATGTATGGTGTGACCTACAGTGGGATTAATATTTGCATTTTGTGGCGATATATACTACTTGTAGTACTGCGGAAAAAGAATTGCTGAAATTGATATGAAAATTCATCCACTTTTCATTTTCATAGGTATACACACAGCTTTACTCAAAATTTGGACCCTAGTAGGAAATTTAAGAAAGCTTGTAATTTAAAGTATTTTTTTAGGAGAGTTGCCACCTATTAAAAATTGTTTATTCAATATAATTTTCACTCAAAAATTGGTCCCTTGTAGGAAAGTTAAGAAGATAAGTTACGACAGTTTGTAGTCTAAAATATTTTCTGACATGAGTTGCCACTTATTAAAAATTGTTTATTAAATAAAAAAGATAATATTATCAAAAATTACAATATGTAAGCTAAGTATGCTTAAAAAATTATTTAAAAAAAGCATTTTTTTTAAGTAAGGGTTGCCACTTTTTCAATATAAATTACTGTAAAAAATTTATTAATAGTCGTCACTCTATATAGGCGTAAGCACGATTTTTTCCCTAGATATTTTTGTAAAGGGTTGCCACTTTTTTCGATAAAAAATATTGTAATAAAATAATGAACAGTCGTCAAACTACATATATGTACATACATATACATAGCCTTAAACGCGAAGATATTTTTTAAATTATATTTTTTTCAATATAAATTGTTGTAAAGAAATATAGAAAGTTCTCAAACTATATACATATGTATGTATATGAGCGACTTCTTCTGAAGGTATTTTGGTAAAGTGTTGCCACTTTTTGTTATAAATAATTGAAAAAGAATTTATGAACAGTAGTCACACTATATGGGCTTAAGCGCGACTTCTCCGCAAATATTTTTCTAAAGGATTGCCACTTTCTTCCATATAAATTATTGCAAAAAGATTTATGAACAGTCGTCAAACTATATATGTATGTATGTATATGCTTATGTGCGATTTCTTCTGAAGCTACTTTGTGAAGGATTGTCACTTTTTTCACAACAAACTTAATTTGAGACTGACCACTCAAAAATGGTCTCACCCTAATGTGCGAAATTTTAAGTTTTGTAGCATATTGACAACACCTCGAGCATATTTTTCAACTTTTCCAGACTCTTATTTGGCAAGTTTTTCCATCTTCATTATTAAGTGCCTCCCTTCTCACACCCGCTTTGTCACCTTCTGCATATTTTTATGAGCCATAGCAAATTTTTGTGCAACGAATTTCAATGAAGTGGGGCGCAGATACCGCGTTAGCAAACTTTTTGTGGGCGAAAACCGAAAAATAGTGTTGTAAGCTAATAAAGTCAATGTCATTGTTGGAATGCGAGAGAAAATGGTCAGACCAATTTTAATGAGTTATAAATTTAAAGCAAAAATTTAACAAAATAATAATATTTTAATAAAATTTATAATTCTTTAAACTCCAAATGGTCATTAAAATATTTTATTGAATTATTTTTCATAATTAGTGAATTTCAGCTTGATAACTCTTAAAAGAGTTTTACAAATTCGAATTTCAGCCTAACACTTAGCATAAAAACTATTCTGCCATTACGACCAACCTTACTAGAGAACTCCGCTTTTTCACATGATATCCCAAACCTAAGCTCAACTTCTACACAATCACAATCACATTTAAACACAATTGGCGCACGCCATGGAAATTAAGTCATGTGTGTTGTTGGTTGGTAGCGACTGTAGGTTAAATGCGAGTTTACCCCTAATTGCAGCTAATCATTTGCATACATATGCATATGTATGAGTACCAAATTCACATGTGTGAAAAACGCATACACTCGCATGTGTGTAGGAATTGAATTGTTTCATTTTCAGTGTCTTTTGCCTAAGAATTCATGAATTTTATTACATTAGATGTGTGTTGATGATTGTGTTGATATTCTCAAGCTCAAACTATGCAAAGCAAAAGTCTTTTAAATACGGAATTGCTCCTAAATATGTGTACGAAATTTGTTTGGGAAAATCTACACAAAAGTTATGTTGGAAAAGATTTAGATAAATACGTGGCAAGGTCGTTTCCAACATTCCACAGTGTTATATGAACGTGGGCATATAATGTAGGCTATTCACTTAAATACGACAATATACCAGATGGTATGTACATACATATATTGTTAAGGTATGCAAATAATATTAAAATAAAACAAGTAAGGAAGGGCTAAGTTCGGGTGTCACCGAACATTTTGTACTCTCGCACATCATTTACATATTTTTTTATTTTGCTGTAAAATTAATTAGATTAGATCAATTTGTGTACTTTGAGTATTGAATTGTATTTTCATTTCCTAATTTATATATTATACAGAGAAGGCATCAGATGGAACTCAAAATAGCGTTATATTGGAAGAAGGCGGGGTTGTGAACCGATTTCACCCATATCTCGTACATGTCATCAGGGTGTTAAGAAAATATTATATACCGAATTTCATTGAAATCGGTGAAGTAGTTCCTGAGATATGGTTTTTGGTCCATAAGTGGGCGACGCCACGCCCATTTTAAATTTTTAAAAAAAGCCTGGGTGCAGCTTACTTCTGCCATTTCTTCCGTCGGTTAACGCACTTTTAGTGATTTTCAACATAACCTTTGTATAGGAGGTGGGCGTGGTTATTATCCAATTTCTTCCATTTTTAAACTGTATATGGAAATGCCTGAATGAAACGACTCTATAGAGTTTTGTTGACATAGCTATAGAAGTTTCCGAGATATGTAAAAAAACTTAGTAGGGGGCGGGGCCGCGCCCACTTTTCCAAAAAAATTAAGTCCAAATATGCCCCTCCCTAATGAGAGCCAAATTTCACTTTAATATCTTTATTTATGGCTTAGTTATGACAGTTTATTGGTTTTCGGGTTTCGCGATTTTGTGGACGTGGCAGTGGGCCGATGATCTTCGAACTTAACCTTCTTATGGAGCCAAGAAATACGTGTACCAAGTTTCATCATGATATCTCAATTTTTTTTTCACAACGCTTTTAAACATCCGGATTTATATTTCGCCCTTCACTTTGGTATATATAACCCTATATCTGACTCTTTTAGTTTTAGGACTTACAAACAACCGTTATGTGAACAAAACTATAATACTCTCCTTAGTTTGTTGCAAGAGTATAAAAAGTCATTTTGGCGTTATTGAATGCTGAAATTAATAACAAAGTAATTTTTTCATTCTTCCCAAGATTTTTTACCTCCTAAATAGAACAGTGACCACACATGGAACAATTTTAAATTGGTTGTATTACTAAGCCGAATGAAAAGGCTTGAAATTTGTTCAAGAGAGAGATAATTTAGATTTTTCTCAGAGGTTAAGCTCTCTATCTATGATTTTCAGATTGCAGAAATCACCGCCAAATCCCTTCAACGCATTTTAAAAATTTATATTTTTTCATCAGATCCTCATTTCATCCATATTTTTACTTCCACGATGGTTTGTGGGACGATATAGTCAAAAGAGATATTAATGGTGAATATGGAAAGCCTTTTATCTGTTCAAATATATATCTTTTTTTTTCAAAGAGCTTATTTTAGAAAACATCGTATATCACATGATATGTGACTTCAATGACTCAACAAAAATCGATATCCAGAAGAAACTTGGCTAGATAAATATCCAGCTAGCTAGTACATGGAAGCTAAGCTTTTTTACGAATGGATTAAAGCTTGGAGGAGTGTTGACAGAGGAGTATTTTGGCCCAAGCTAAATCGTAAGAGGTCTTGTGAATTCTTCGCTGTCAGCAAAGTACACCTTTCAATGGTTGTAGAAATTTTAACTGGACACTGTCTGATAGGGATATGATAAGATAAGATTTAGGTAAAATAGCAGAAATATAATTAAAGCACCTAAGCATTTTTATGATAGATGCAAGGAGGTTTGCCAATATTTGATATCCGACTAAAAGGATCTTTCGTCAGGATTCTCAAAAGGAGTGTAAATAACGGCCTAAGTGTGATGACCCGCCATGCTGGGGGTTAAGTTATTTAATCTAACCCAACCTAACTTCAAGTATCCATTTATTCTCCCTCCCTCTTTCTTCAATTAAACTTTCGTAGAATTTTGAAAAAAAAAAAACACATTTTACTACATTCTCTTGATTGAAGAAGAAGATTTCTGCTTCAGTTTCGAAAAGTGTTCGCTCTTCAGTATAGCATGCCTTGATATCTTGTGGATCTGACATCTTATTTCAAGTTAAACTTGCAAAAGAAATGACATGAAATACTTTGTAGGAGTGCTAACAGGTCACTGTTGATGCCAGCGCGCGAGGAACTCCATTCAGAGACCAATCACTTGATATTAGAGAAACGGAAAGAGTCGCTGGAAGTTAAATTCAAGAATATGAAAGATACATACGAATGAAATTCGAAGCAATTTTTCCATTGTTTCCATTGATTTAAAACATGCTGCAGTGTCGTGTGATTATGCCTTCTCAAAGCAAAATCAAAAAAGTGCTTTTGAATGGATTCTAGCAAATTTAATCTACCAGTTTAAGTAATTTTTCTTAACTTTACTGTTATGAAAATGATTTATTACATAAATAATTATATATTCTTATAACCCCTATGAAATGAACCTTATCAAGTGCTTTGTTTCAAATCACTATGTTCTCTCTATGCAATCCGGTTCAACTATTTTCTAACACAATCTCTAAATTCATCAAAAATTGCAAAACTCGTTGCCATTCTTCGCTACTAAGAATTTATTTATTATACAATAAGATTAGAAGGTGTTAACACCCAACGAGCTTAATGCCAGTCACAACCATTTTGGGAAGCTTTGAATAACAAGCAACGAAGGAAACACTACCTCCTACTACAGTTTACTAACGAAAGCTTTTACTATAGCTCGTTGTTGACAGCAGATCGCAACTATATTTATATATATGTATATGTATGTATGCTCTGCTGAACAGTTATTTATAAATTGAAACTGAATGGCGCTGCTGAAATGCAAATCGGATTAAAAAATTGATTTTCGGCAATTCATGCGCGGCAAACAGTGGAAAAATACACGTGTTAAAATGTAAATGTGTGCTTAACACATCGACACACACGATACGTACAATCTTATCTACTTTAATTTACTATTTAATTTTTTCGACTCTATTTTTTCTATCATTATTATTTTTGCCTAAAATACATTGACCTTAACGTGATTGCCGAGCGCAGATTAAATTGAACCAATTCCGATTGAGACATTTCTCATCGCCGCCGCAACTAGCAAATTGCCAATGGCTCTAGCGCAATCACTCACTTGCCCAATTGCCACATTTAATTTCAGATAAATGGCAAGCAATAGCCAAATAATGAAACTACAATTCACGCATTCGATTTCAAAGTGACGCCAATTACATGCTTTTGCCTTTTGATAGCTGTCAAAATTGCAAAACTGAAAATTATTCGTTCGAGCAATTTACTCGTCGCATTGCCAATTGTTCATAAATATGCTCACTGTGATTAAATGGCCTGGCCACCGACATTTGACAATGAAAAATTTGTGCAAATAAATAACTTGCTTGGTTACAATGCTGCATTTTCTTGGAAGAAGATGAAACGATCTATTAAAATTGAATAGCAAATGGAATATTGCATAATTAAAACTTCAAACATATGTATGCCTGGAAATTAAGCCAACGAAATCGATAAAGAATTGGAAAATTAATTTATTATGAAAATATTAACTTTCTTTACGGTAATAGCTGACTGGTTAGTACAAAAAAAACTAATTAGTAAATATCTGAAACGTCTATGAAATTCTCTCCATTGCAAATATGTATAATGAATATTTCACTTTTTGGGCATAATTTTTTATTTTTTAATGTTATATATTAAAAGAATCCTCAGGCCTATACGATTTTAATTATTACCCAATTCACTGCTTTAATAGGTGGCAAATCTATTTCAAAACTTATTTAAGTTTAAGTATCCCTTTCACTTTTTACACAATTTATATTTCATAAATAGTAGTTTGCATAATTTTTCCCAACTTAACTAGCTCATTAGATGGCAACTCTATTCCCAAAATCCATAAATTATATATTACTGTATATAGCATATATTTTCGAATGACTTACGTACAAAGTTTTTATTCAAATTTTGATTCATTTTTTTATAAGTGGCAACTCTACATGAAAATTTGGTTAAGTTAAAGACTTCCAGAATACTTTTCATAAGCCTTTCTAAAATTACATTTGGCAAAAATCTTGTGATTTCTTGATTATTTTCAATAAGTGGCAACCCCATTCAAAAATGTATATAATTTAAATTCTTTTTTGTATAGAATACTAAAGTTTATTTTTGGCATATATATGTACATATGTTTTAATAATATAAGAATACATTTTTTAACAGATTGCAACTCTATATAACAGTTAATTAAAGTTTTACGATTAACATATATTTTGTAATATTTTAAACGACTAATTTTTTTAAGTGGCAACTCTTCTTCTGAAGTTATTAAAATATCAATTTCTTTTTTTGGCATGCTTTCCGGAACTTCTTATGTTTAACAAACTTTAAGTAGTATTTTGCTCAGGTGGCAACTCTTTATATAAGTGGCAACCCTTCTTCGAAGTTTGTATAAATTAAAAACTACGTTAATTTTTTTTTAAGACAGAATTCTAATGTTTTATATGTATTTAGCACATATTTTATAATGTTTTAAGTAATTTTAACTTTTAGATACGTGGCAACCCTATGCCAAAATGAGTCTAAATTAAAAAAAATTGTAAAAATTTATATTTCGCACACATATCTTAATATTTTAAGTGATTGTAATTATTAGAAAGGTGGCAACCCTATTCCGAAATGAGTCTAAATTAAAGCCTACCTCAATACTTTTGATAAGCATATTATTCTTATGGACATTTTAAGCTGCTAAGAAATCCCACTTGGTCCTTAAACTCGTAACCATGTTGAGGTTTCGTAATCAAGAATACTACTAAATTTTATTATTTGAAAAGTTTTTGATCTACCATACGAAGTATGCTAAAAATTCAAATCACACTGAGAGAGCCCATGTGCAAGATGTATATAGATTTAGCTCTATGAGTATATTTTTTAACAAAGCAAAACTTACTTTCTTAAATCTGGTCGAATGGCTCAAAGTCACCACACCAAAACATGTTGAAAATTAGATTTAGGAGTGAACGAGTTTTTATTTTAGAGACTAATTGAAAGGTACTGCAATCACTTATAGAATCTCTCTAAGCCTCAACTACCAGGGAAATGCAAACTCAAAACATATTTCAGTTTTAGAAAAATTATTTTAACCGTGAAGTGTTTCTTCTACAATAATGATTGACATATTTTATTTTATTTCATTTTATTTTATTTTATTTTATTTTATTTTATTTTATTTTATTTTATTTTATTTTATTTTATTTTATTTTATTTTATTTTATTTTATTTTATTTTATTTTATTTTATTTTATTTTATTTTATTTTATTTTATTTTATTTTATTTTATTTTATTTTATTTTAGTTTTATTTTTCGTTAATTGAAGCTCACAGCTGACATTGACAACGATACGGAGCCACACCACTCGTTGACATAGAAACCAAGCTCTGCAGATATTCGTAGAGGTATCATATCATCATATGCCAACCTTGAACCTTCACCGTGGGAGTTGAGTGCGCGACCGCACAGGAGCGCCCATGAAGACCTACAATACGAGCATTTAAACCCTATATTAAATCCGAAATGAACTTGACGAGCAAAGCCGCAAACATTCTTAGTCGACAGCAAACGCTTATACTTAGTCGCTGATAGACACAAATATGTGAAACCTAGAATACCAGGCATGCGATTGCAGAGCAGCAAAACCGCAAGAAGCTTTAATGCTTGAACAAAAAGGTTGTTGCTGCTGAAGTCTAGAATTCTGTAATTAGAATTAGATTAGCAAAAACAGTGAGCATTTTGTTTCATTAATGAAATTAATTTGAGAACGGAAATCAGAGATTACTTTTTATATATTTTTTATTAATAAGATTATATATATATATCATACAAGATTATTAAAAGCATATACATATGTACATTTATTTTTATACACTTTTGCAATGCAAAAAAAATTCCCTTTCTACCTTTCTAACACCTGCTAATAAGCCAAACTGTCAGAACACACAATAAACCACAAATTGATTGCTCAATTAACATAGAAATAATTAACTTTCATTAAGTGTAATTAAAGTTTGTGTTTGTTTACGCCAAATCATATTTATTTTTAATAAAATTGATTTGCAGGTGAACAGCAAATTTTAAAGTAAATAAAAATGATTTCCTATACTTATTATTATTAATTTTTCATTATGGGACGAAGGCCTATAGAAGAAATAGCCAGTTCCCTTAGTTTCCTAGCCTGTCTGTAAATTTACTTACATGTCATACCTAAATAAAATAAAAAAATAAAATGTTTTTCATTACTTTACAAATCGCAAGCGCGATTTAGAAATGATAATTAACGCAAGCAGGTCTCGCAGTACAATAATACTCGCCAATTCCCCCGAAAATTTCACATCGAGTTCGTTGCTTAAGTCTTTTGCTGGCAATCAATATTACGCGTCACGCAGTAACCTTGACTTTGGAATTCCCGTCCATCTTTTGTGTGCATGTAAACCGTGAAAGTAAAAGCCAATTGTACAGCATTACCAACTTGACAGTAGAAAATAAAATAAAGCGAAATATATACATATATATATTTTTTTCATATTAAAAAATACCAAAAGCAGTGCGCAACAGGCGCTGGTTACTACACAACAATTTATTTTTTTGTGCTGAAAGACAGATCACAATAGGCTATAAATAATATTATCTTATTCTAGATGAACATCCGGCACTTAAGTTTACATATAATTGAAGTAAGTGGCAGTGAAGCTAAGTTCAACTATAGCGGCTTAAGAGCTGAAAATTCTCTCTTAGAACATAAAAATGACAGTTTGGAAATTTTTTATTGTTTCAGAAGCATTTCAGCATCTAAGACAATCCAATTAATTTGGATACTGATATATATGAGAGTCAATGTCGGACATTGCAGAAGAAGACTTAGTACATTAACAAACAAAAATTTAAACTTTAAGTTAAAGTAACTGTTGTCACATTACAAATAGTAAAGAAAATGTATATAATGACAATTATCGTAAGATCTCTCTAAAATAATGCGTGATCTGGATAAGCTTTCTGCAAGAAGATCCATATACTTTAAAATGTCCTTCAATGAAAATACTGAAATCTGCGTTGAAAGTTATTGTTTTAACACTTTTGCTTAGCTATTCACTATTAGACTAATTGTAATACCAAGATTTTACTAATACTAGCTATATACGAATATAGTAGTTTTTTTTTTTTTGCGGTTAAGGGAATGAAAATGACTTCCGCATCGTCAGAGCTGTCGTCAGAGCAACGGTATGTGCCACTTGCAGGTCACTAAAACAGGTCAGGGTGGCGTTCCATTTTTCTCATTGAGAGATTTACATCTGCGCACTTGCGTCCAGGTCCCGCTTTTTGTTGCGTAGCAAGATTGTTGCGAATTTCTGGATAATCTCCTAATTTGTTTAACCCTCCTTCTCATTGCCAACGCACACATTCAAAGAATGTATGTTCAGCGTCTTCTTCTGTCGCGTCGTTATATAGGTTTGATGGCTGTTCGACTTTTGCCATTCTGTGGAGGTACTTTTTTAAGTGTACGTGACCAGATAACAGCTTTTTCCTTTCGTATGCTAGAATGTCAATTGGGTCATTACCGCTTATAACAAATATTGCACCGCCTAACACTGGCTGACTGCAACTCTGAGGGCTGCAGTGCGGTGCACTCTGGCCACTACCTCACGCCGGTTTTCCTTTTTAAGCACGTCTGCCTAGCTCTCTGCTCCGTATAATAGGACGATGATTTGTCGTCGACATTAGGAGCTTTCTCTTTTCTTTGCTGGGGCCTTCTATATTGGCCATTAGTCGGCTCACTGGGGAGGTGATCTTCGCCGCCTTTCTTACGGCGTGCTGGATTTGTACCCTGAAGATTAATCTGGGGTCCAGTCTTACGCCTACTAATATAACTGGGTAGTTTACTGCTTTTTATGTCCTAAGAATATCTATAGTCGTTTGCATGGTTATCTCGAGCGGTATGTGCTTATTTGTTAGCAGTAGTAGCTCTATTTTTTCTTTAGCGAGCTGTAGGTTGTGTGAGTCGAATATAGTATATACATATATATTTATATGTTTCCCTTAGCAGTAAGCAAAAGGTAACAACTCCAACCACTACTGCATATACAAAGTGCGTTCCAAAGTAAACAGGATAATCTCCCAGCTTGTAAAATCCTTGATCACCGGAAATTCCATCGAAACCGTGCGTGAATACATCGAAATCAGCCGAAATCGTCATTGAAATTCATGGAAATGGAATTGAACTTCTCCAAAACATCGATTTATCGCATTTCGACCGAACATTTGGGCTTACGAAAGGTGTGTGCACGGTTTGTTCCGCATAAATTGACTGACGACCAAAAATTGCTCACAATCCAACATTCGAAGGACATCATTAAAGAGGTCAAAAAGGGCAAAAACTTCATTTAGAATATTGTGACTGGTGACAAGACGTGGTATTTCCAATATGATCCCGAAACGAAACGCCAGAGTGCTGAATGGAAAGCACCGGACGAGACGATACCCAAAAAATCGTGCATGGAGAAGTCAAAAGTGAAGACAATACCGATTTGTTTTTATGATTCCAAGGGTATTGTCCATAAAAAATTTGTTCCACCCGACCAAAACGTTAATGCGGTATTCTACCTTGGAGTTTTGAAGCGTTTGGTGTGCCGTATTCGACGTGTTCGGCCCGAATATCGCGAAGATGAAAGTTGGCATTTGTTGCACGATAACGCGCCGTCTCATCGATTGACGCTTGTGACCGATTATAAAATCACATTTTAATTATTAACCGCTGATATGGCACCGTGCGACTTCTGCCTTTTCGGAAAAATGCATTTGCCCATGAAAGAAAAGCGTTATGCAGACGTAGAGGCCATTCAAAAGGCTTGCACCGGCATACTGGCGACCATACCGGCCAACGAGCTAAAACACTCGTTCGACATGATTTTGAACTGTGCAAAAAGCTGTATTGCAGCAGAAGGAGACTATTTTGAATAAAATAAATTGATTTTGCCGAAAAAACTATTTGTTTTGTTTTTTTTTTTTAAATCCCTGTTTACTTTTGAACGCACCTTGTATAACACAAAATTGCGTATTTATATTTTAATCTTCACGGACACTATTGGCAATTTCAAGGTAATTAACCAAGGTAATACACTGACTGGTTAATTTCATTGTGTTTTTCGAAAACCAATTTTTTCGCAAAATATGTCGAATGCACATATACATACTTCAGGGCATTCTCCCAAAATTTACAAATATTAATTTTTGAAAATAATTTCGCTTTTTTAAGTCACATGGGTGTATAGTTTTTTTTTTAACAAAAACCGACTTTTTATGAAAAGCATCCATTTATCCAAGCTATAATTTTGAGCATTCCTTCAAATTTATTTGATGTCACCTATAGTTATATTAATTTTCATTCTTAAGATTTGTGATAATTTTAAGTTAAAAATCATCCTCACTCTTTTTCGGAGGAGGAGATCTGCTCCGGAATCAAGGCAAATTTTGAAAATAAATCTCCTCTTTTTAAAGTACATTAAATTTTGTATTGCATATTATTATTGTTTATTTATTAAATAAAATACCTTTTCAAAAAAATACAAAATACAAAATTGTGGTTTTCTGTTTTTATTAATATACAAATAAAAAATTTCATTGTTGACAAACAAAATACAAACTTTTTTTATAAATTTTTTGGCTGATATTATTACCGTTTTTTTTTTGTATCAAAAACTTCACAATTGATAAAAAATATCAAAAATAAAATAAAACAGGATTGATATATTTTTATGACATGACCCAGACAATGTTATGACACAAATAAAATTCTTACTAATCTGACAAATAGAGCAGCAATGGAATGCTGTCAGCGCAAGTATCGCCACAAGCAAATTAATACAAATGCAAACTAATGTGGATATCACACAACCCAATACATATGCCAACCTCCCATCTGCTACGATTGTACATATTTCAATATGATAATAAAACCTATAACAACAACAACATGGAATGTACAATTAAAACTAAAGCAGATGCAGCAACAAAATGTAACAAACCACACAGCCGCGCGATAACTCACATTCCAACTCACCACACGCCGCATTGTGGTGAAAATCATGGCATATTAATTACCAATGAGTGCCTAGAGAATTGCTGCAAACTCAGAGCGCGCTGTTACGCTTCAGCGAATGACAAGCATAAGCTTTGCATTGGCATGACGGTGGAAGCGCTGCCAGCAATACCGGCAAGCGAACAATAGAACGCGCGTTCAACTAGCCTCCAAGCAGCTGCATAACACGACGACGTCATTAGGCGCATGTCAAGCGGCGCTAGCAGCCCAAAGCGTTGCTGGGAGCAGCACGACCGCTGACAACAGCAGACGCTTGTTGTTTTTGCTACGCTACGTCGCTGACGTTTGCGGCGCTGCGACTCCATGCGACCAAATGCTAGTTTACTTGCTAGCTGCGCAGCGTTTTCGAGACGACCGCGCGCTTGTTTTGTGTATTTAACGGAAACTTGATCTCAGAATCGGCACAGTATTCCGGGCAATTCAGCAGTGTGCAATTCGGTGGTGCCAACGAAATACTTGAAGTGCGAATTTCCTTCACAATTTTAGCATGAAAATTAATTATAAAAAATATTTTATTGTGTGTTCAACAGAAATTTATTGAAAAAATATTTAATTTTTCATTTTAGCAAATCTTAAGAATCCCTTAAACCTCTCCTTGCAATCGAAAGAGAAAAGTGCAACCTTTGTGGTACCCTGTGTTTGCAACATTTTAAATAAGCGTAAATAAATTCATTTGAAAAATGGCAAGTCTGAAGTGTATAATTGCTCTCACGATCGCCCTCTATGCGAGCGCTGTGTTGGCGCGACCAGGATACGCTGTCGACTACTACGTGAGTGTGTGTTAGTTTAAGAAATTTTGGACATTCAGCAAGTTGCGTATACGCCGTGGTGTGTCATGCTGCACAGGAAGTGTTGAGTTAAAAGTTTCAAAGATTTTGTTTTGCACAAAATTTACAAAATATAATGAAAAATAGTAACAGCAAAGTTAGATTTATAAAAAATTTGGTAAATTATTATAATACTGAGAATTTTTAAATGAAAATTTTAAAGGAAAAAAATTTCGTGTAATTTTTCATTAATATCCTTTAAGCGCAAATAATTTCGAAACTTTTTCCAAAACAAAATTTTTTTCGAATTTCTCTAAAATATTTAAACATTCTCTGAAAAGGATAAACTGTTTCGTGTAATTTTTCATTAATATGCTTTTGATGAAAATAAATAATTTCAAAAATTTTTTCCGATTTTTTTTCACATATAAAAAAATTAGAATTGCAAAACAAGTTTTGGCAACTTTATGTATAAAATTAAAAAAAAGAAACAAAAAATGAAACAAAACAATTTCTTCACCGGTGGGAAATATTTTCGAAAAATATTTGGTTTTTGAAAAATAGTTTTTTTTGAAAAATGTAATGCCTTGAAAAAAATTCAAAATTATTCTATATTTTCATTTAGCGTTAATCTCAAAAATATTTAATAAAATATATATGTATTTAAAAAAATTTAATATGCTAAAATATTTAGTTTTTGAAAAATATTTTGTTTTCGAAAGTATTTATTGTTTTTTTTGAAAGATGTTAAGTTCCGAAGAAATTTAAAATTTTTGAAAAAAAAATTAATTTTTTCAAAAACATATGTAAAATTTCTGAAAATTTTATTTAAAAAATATTTGATGTCTTATAAATTTGATTTAGAAAAATCTAATAATTTCTTATGACCATAAACAATAGCTCACTCTTCTTAAAATTTTAAAACGATTCCGATTTAATATAATTTTTGCCTTCTTCTTGCCACAGAACCACCCCAAATACGCATTCAATTATGGTGTAGCCGATCACACAACTGGCGATGTGAAGTCACAACACGAAACACGCGATGGTGATGTTGTGAAAGGTATGAAAAACTCTAAAACAAAGACTAAAAATAAATTTTTAAAACTTAAAAAAATATTAAACTTCCTTGAAAATCTGCTAAATCAAAAAAATGTGTTAAAGGTATAAAAACAAAAATTACAAAAGAGAAAACTAGAAATATTTTTTTAAATTTAAAACTCAAAATTAAAAAACAAAAAAATTAAAAATAATTTTTAAACCCTTTTTTAAATATTTTTTTTTTCTGTTTTTTATATAACTTTTTCAATCAACATATTCAAAATTTTTAAATTAAAACTTCAAAAATTAAAAAAAAACATAAAACTGTATTTAAAAATTAATTTTTAAAACTTTATTTTTAAATTTTTTCATTAAAATATCCAAAACTTTGACTTGCTTCAAATTTGTCTTAACGAAAAGGTGATGTATTAAAAAACAAAAAAAAATAAATTTCAAAAACAAAAAAATATCATTTTTTTAATATTTATATTTTTTTTGTATATGACCATTTTTAAAATATTTTTTTTTTCAAATCACTTAAATGAAGTTTTGCCTTACTTGCACATTTTTTAAACCATTTATTTGCTTCATTTTTTTTCCTTGTGTCAGGTCAATACTCACTCGTCGAACCCGATGGCTCTATACGCACAGTCGACTACACTGCCGATCCCATAAACGGTTTCAACGCTGTTGTCACGAAATCTGGACCCACAGTGCATGCACAAGCGTTAGTACCTGGACCACATGTTGCGCCAGCGCCGGTCGTAGTGCCAGCACCAGCGCCGTATGGTAAGTGGAAGTTTAACGAAAAATTAAAAAAATATATAAAAATAACAATAACAACAATATTTAAGAAAAATCGTAATTTTTTTACTAATATTTTCGAAGTAGTAATAGAACTAATTTAATTTTTTATATTTAAAAGTAGTTGTGAAGCTTGATTTTAAAAAAATGTCTTTAAACTTATACTTAAGAAAGTAATTCTAAGTAACTTATCACTATTTTCTCTCATTTATTTGCATTTGAAAAGTCCTCTTCCTATCTAACACATACTAAAGTCTATAGTTTTAGCCCACTATACAAATCTGCGCACTATTGCTGTTGAAAATAGATCTTCCAAAAATAACTGCTCACCCAAAGACTTTTATAAAAAATCGCTTCAAATAATTTTCTATAGCTGCCCTTCACCTATTTCTATATAAATTATCTATACAAAATCACATATTCCATACATACATAAACTGCCACCTGCTATCACTCAGCATTCTTAATTCATTACAACAATAGTAACAGCAGCATTTGCATCTTCATCTATATTCATTCATTTACATAATTTTCCCTGCACAGGCATTAACACATATCGCATGGTGAAGTTGTTGCGCCGCCACGCCCATATCATCAATAATCAAATGCTCAAATTTCGCCCAGACGAATCAGTCGAAGCAGACTATAGGAATGATTATCATTACTAATATGGAATGAGTACAAATGAAATGTAAATGAAACAGCCACCTACAGCATGTAACTCACACACCCTCCCAAACACACACACATATATATCTACATACATATATACCTATATATAATGTTTATGGTGCAGTAAACTATATATGTATGCCTTATCCATATATCAGTGCAGTATATACTTAAAGTATATGCCTTAGTCATCTTAATTGTATCCACACACACACATATAAACATTACTCATTTATTTTCCCACAAGTCAAGCACTCATGCATAATTGCTAAGAATACGAATGCAATTAAAATGTCTAAAAGATCAGCGCGAAAATCAATCTAGATTATATGTTATACATCTGTTTTCATTAGTTCAACGTGACAATCCAAAGCATCGCTCGCCTGTTTAACACATTTATCTAGTTTCATATGAAAGTCGCGTTTTTTTATGACTCACTTATAAATAATTTATTTTAGTCGAACACTTTGCTCTGTGTATTTTTTCTTGTAAAACAAATAATTTGCAATTTCCTGTTAGTGGAGCGATGCAACGAAGTGAACGTTTAGCGTTGCTGAGTTCAGAGATTGAACGAAAGTTCTAGAGTACAAAGTTAGAAACTGCGGTTCTAAGGAAAAAGTGCATAAGTCGACTTCAAGTACTTTCTGGAAAATGAAACTAATAAATATTGACTTGAAAGTTATTTGGAAAAATTCAAAAAATTATTTTTTATAATTTTTAAAAGAAATTTACTATGGAAAAGTGCATAAGTCGACTTAAGAAACTTTCTCTAAAATAAAACTATTAAATATTGTTATAAGTTATAACTAATTGATTAAAAACAAAATTCAAAAAAGTATTTTTTATAATTTTTAAAAGTAGTTTACTAAAACCAAGTATTCTTCTTAAGCTTTTTATACTTTGCTTCAAAGCTTTTTGTCAAAATATAAGCACAAAAATTTTAAATTCAATTTCAATAAACTAATTTTGTTATAGTTATGATTTTAGAGCAATTCTATAATGACCAAACCACCTTCTAATTGATATCGAAAAAATTTCAAAAGCTTTCTTCAACTAAATAATATTATTTCTAGACTCAAACATTTGTCGACAATTCAAAATACACAATAAATATTTTCTAATTCTTACTAGCCTAACGGTAAATACTATTTATTCACCCAAAGCTTTGCAAATGAGTAAAACAGATTGTAAACAGCCTGGCGATAAATATTTTTTAGTTATCGAACAGCTTTCGTTGAGCTTAAAGCTTTCATATCCAACTATTTTCTGCCTAACGGTAATTACTTTTCAGTTACCTAAATGCTTTTCTATGAGTTTAAAGCTGTTATATAAAAACAATTTTCAATTTTCTAGCGGGGAAAAGCCTATTTTAGGAGGAAAAAAATTGCATGAAATTCAAAACGCGCTTACTTCCAGCCTTTTTATATGCCGCAAAGCTTTCATATTGTAATAGTTTTGATTTCCTTACAATAAAAAGAGACATTTTGGGTAGAAATAAATTTCAGCTACTTCAAAAAAATATATTCCAAATATATCCAGTCGACAGCTGCATACTTTATTTTTACCGGAAAGCTTTTGGTTAAACTTAAAGCTTTCATATTGTAAGAATTTTGATTTTCTTGGGAGAAAACTACAGTTCTCAATATAGTAAATCTATTTCCTGACGATTCTTTGTCTAACGGTAAATATTTCTTTGATACCGAAAAGCTTTAGAATACGCTTAAGTCTTTCCTTTAAGTAATTTTAATTCTTCTTACAAATAAATAACAAATTTCCACCGTTTTAAACTATTTCTTGGCTAACGGTAAAAAGCTTCCTAATTGCCGAAAAGCTTTCAAATAAGCTTTCTTATTGAAATAAGTTTGATTTTTTTTATAATAAATAAGCCATTTCCATCATTTTTGAATTATTTCCTACCGAAAAGCTTTTGCATGAGCTTTCTTATTGAAATAATTTCGATTTTTCTTCCAATAAATAAGCCATTTCCGCCATTTTCGTACTATTTCTAACATAACGGTCAAAAACTTCCTAGTTACCGAAAAGCTTTCAAATAAGCTTAAAGCTTTCTTATTGAAATAAGTTTGATTTTTACACATTAAATAAAGGCATTTTAAGACGAAATAAAAAAATAAAAACTTAGTTAATTTAATATTTTCTCTGACAATATAATAACAAATATAAACCGAAGGAAACAAAAAAAAAACATTTATCTTTATTAAAAACAGTACCACTTTGGTTGAAGTTTATGATAAAAAGCATCAAAAAATGCTTTGCAATAATATTCTCGCTTTTATTACATAAATTATAAGATGAAGAGTTGTATTGAACTATAAAAAAATAATATAAATATTCTACATAAAGCATAAAAACTAATTTATCAAGTCTTGCAAAAACTTTCAGCTTATTATCATTTATATTAATTAATTTAAAGCAATTAATTTACTTCAAGCAAACATCAGACTAAAAAATTTCTTAAACAAAATTTATTTAAAAAGAAAAAAAATATTTATATAAAAACATTTTCAACCCTCCACCAAAGTCTTGTTATAAAAACCATTAATAATTTCCTTTACAAATTACCATAGAGCTCACACATTCTTCTCGCCACCTGCATTTTTCTGTGCGAACCCTTCTATTTCATTTACTATTTCATTGTTTTCATTTTCACTTCGATACTCCAACTTCCCACCACTACCAAAAAGTTATTTAAGAAGTGTACTTTACAAGCGCCGAAGCCTCATAACTACAGCCTCCCAAACGCCCAACTGCAACACCCCTCACCTTCATTTGCTGCATTTACCAGCGTCGCTGGGCGTATTACCCGCCCAGATTACTTCACCACCTTTTTGTTATCTTACGCAGCCAGTTTGTGGGTTCCCAGATTAGCATAAAATATTGCTAGAAACATAAAAGAATAAAAGAAGCAAGCAACATCTGTAATTATAAAGAAACTGCAGTTCGCTTAGTTGCGCCGAGAAGTTGTGGGCGCAACTATGTAATAAGCAGCAGAAAAAAATTTGCGAAATTTCTGAGCTGAAAGAAATATGTGCAATGTAAACAAAAGTTTTTCACACAACCTATTTGCAGGCGCGCTGTGGCAGAACAATGAGCGACAGGTGACACATTTATGCGCTAGCTAGAAAACTGCTAATTTCTCATAGTCATGTAGAGATATATATACATACATATATATCCGTATGTCTCAGCCCTTTCTGCATATAAAAAATGTGACACTCTTGCCAAACACGCGCTGAAGTAATAAACGTAGCTTAGCTTAGCTTATATTAGACCATATTTAATTTCTTTGCATCAAACAACAACAACTATAGCTCTAAACTATAGCACTTCAGTCTAAAAAGTAGCGCAAAATAAATCAATTGTGACGCCAACTGTTTCATCAGCCAAATCTGCGTTTAATTAATTACTGTATAAAATTACACATTTCAACGCTCTGCATTTCGCATTCACACATACACACACAAACCTATATAACTTATAGCTTTCCTCAGCTCCACCAGCTGTGTGGCAATCAAAATGAACGCATATTTTCCACCAACACTGACTTTCTTGTTGTTGTTGGTTTATAAATTTTTCCCAATGCTGTCACCAGGCACCATATTTGGCAATATTGGAAATTTACGCCCCCCTTTGCAATTAAATTTCGTATCACTTTCAGAGTCTTTCACAGTTTGGTTGCTACTAGCGCCGATGGGAAAAGTTTTTGTTGAATTATTAGTAGGCAAATCAAGTGGTTTGTTATTATTGTTGTTTTTTTTTTGTTTCTTCTTTTTTGATAAAAGTTTAACTTATCTTAAGCATTGTTGGTTTATTATGTTTGTTGAAGTGTTACGTTCGTTGATTGCCTAAATGAGGAGCAAGTTCGTTGCTTAAGTCTTTTGAACTTTTGGGTATATATTTAGATAACGTCATTTTAAATGGGGTTTTTGGCTATATAATTGCATTTATATAATTTAAAAAAATAAAATAATTTAAATAAAGCAGAATTTTCAATTCTAATGGCATTTAGTTTATATTAAATATAATAAAATACTAGCAACCACTCTTACTAGACTACTAAAATCAGCTTTCTGTGTTGATTAAGTGGCTTGCAGCTCTTTAATAAAGATTTTTTAAAAAAATGTATACTTGTTAGGATGCTTGTCAGGAAATTAAATTGATTATCAAACCAACATTTACTCTTTGTATCTTCAATAGACATGAAAAGCCAAGTCAGAGACCTGAGTCGATTTGGTTTAACCGCCGGTTTATCCTTAAGTCTATGAATACACAAACTAATCGCTCAGTTTTTTAGAAATCGATCTAAAATTTTACACACGTGCTTTTCTCACCAAGAAACTGCTTATTTGTTGAAACTGACGATATCAGACAATTATAGCATATAACTGCCATATAAAATGTACGTTTGGAATCAAATGCTTGTATGGAAAACTTTTTCATTTGACAAGATATCTTAACAAAATTTGGCAAAGAATATTGTCCACAGCAGCGCGTCAATCTCCAAGTATATAGTTTAAATGGGACCGCTATAACATATAGCTGCCATATAAACTGAGCAATTGGAATCACGTTCTTGTATGGAAAACTTTTTCATTTAACAAGAAATCTTCACCAAACTTTGCGCGAAGTATTGCCAAATAGAAAGTTACCAGCTTCATGCAAAATTTTCAGATCATTTAACTGGAACATATAGCTGCCATACAAACCGATCGTTGAAATTAATATCGTTGTTTGGAAAACTTTCTTATGTGACAAGATATTTTCACGAAATTTGGCACAGATTATTGTCCAAAACAATGCTACAACCTCTTAATAAATTATTAAGATAGCGCACTCTAACAAAAGCTGTCACCAAAGTTAATTATTTTGCTTGTTATGCGATATTTAGCTTATTTTTCATAATAAAATTCTCTCTTTCCACTTTTTGTTTGGTGCTAGCACTTTCCATTGAAATTTTTTTTTTCAAAATTTCTGAATTGAATAACTATTTTCATTCTTTTTCACTCATCAACATCCTAAAAAAATATTTTACGAAACAAAAAAATAATTTTTCCAAAAAAAAAATATTATTTTATAGTCAAATTAATGAGTAAATCACACAATAAGCAAAATTTATTTAATAATTAAGACACATATATATGTGAGACAACTAATACATACATATATACACACACACACATAACGCAACATCAAATTTCCACAACGCAACACCAAAAGCACGTCATAAATAAATTGAAATAAATTCAAACAACGGTCATCATGCCACCGAATTGCCCAAGCTTACTACCTATTTGTTGTTATTGCTGTACGCTATTTGCGAAAACGCACAACAACAAAAACGGCGGAGTAGGCAGTGAACTGTAGCTCTTGCAGCGGCTTGCCAGCTTCGCCGAGTTTCTTTTTTCCCCAATGAGCATAGATGACATTGCTTTAGTTTAGAGACAAGTAGAGTTGTTGCTGTTTTTGTTATTCATGCTTGCGATTTTTTTTGCCATCTATTAGGCAACTGATGTGCGCACTGCGCAATTTAAGCGATTTGCACAGCGAGCAACATAAATTTGTGCAAAGTAATAGACACTTGCGCCGGCAGAGGACAAAAGAAAAATTGTCATTGCTAAGAAAATATTGGCGCATAAATTTCGTATAAATATAGGTCAAATTAATTTTAACTAAGCTAAAGAAAAATTGCAAAACAAACTTGAAAAAAATTAAAAAAAAAAAAATTTTAACAAAATTAAAAAAAAAAATATACAAAAAAGATAAAAAAAAATTAAAAAAAAAATTATGCTAAAAAATTAAAAAAAAAAATTGATTTTTAAATATATGCAAATTATAGAGCGGAGTATTTTATATGCACTAGCTGTTGTTACTAAATTTATATAAATATTTATTTGTAAACAAATCAGCAAATTATATGTATATTCCCTCAACAACCGCTTTCCACCTCTTAATTTTGCAATTTATTTGTTATACAATTTTCTTCAAATCCACCATTTTTCACTTGCAGCCCCCAAACCATACGCCCCCATTGCTCCCATCCACTACGACTACGACGATTACGGTCATGGTGCTCAATACGAATACGTGCCCCAGTATAGCGGTCATTATGGTGGCGGCGCCGGCTACAACGCTCACTACGACGGACACTACGGTGGACACCACGGCGGTCACTATGGCGGCCACTATTGAGCGTGCCGAAGCAGCGCTCCCAGCTGAGTACAACACTTTTCGGCTGCGTTAATTGCGTTCGTTCACCAGCAGCAGCAGTTGACACTTCAAGCCACTATATTTTTTCCACGTATATCTTCCATACTTACTAACTGCCTACAACTTACTCGCCAAATGCTTTGTACCCTTCGAATATTTTATAACTGAAGCTATTTACCGCCAATGTCCATCAAAGTAGTTCATAAGTTTGTATTGTTTATTTTTAGTTTTATTTTTTTTTTTTTGTTTTTGTATTCATATTTTTATTGTATTATTGGTTGTTGTACGTTAAGTATTGTGTGCAAGCTTTAAAATTTCATTGCCGTACATATATCCACCATTCTTGTAACAAAATAATATTTATAATGAACGTATGTATGTAAGTGAAGAAGATGATGTACAATATATCATTTTTATGTAATTTTTTTTAAATGTATAATAAATGAATTTTTTTGTAACGCGACAATAAAACGAATACTCAAAAATTATTTAAATTGTCGTATTTATTATGCAAAAATTAAGATTTGTTAGTAGTCGAGATATTGGGAGGTGTCAAAAAAAAAATAGTTTCAATGTTTCATTGATGAGGCGCAAGACATCAAAATTAGGATTACAAGAAAATATGGGTGACTGTCTGGTCCCAAAAAAAGAATTTCAACTTCAAAGCTTAAGTACACACAGCAGAAATATTCTAGTGGCAAAGCAATAAAATTTTGTGTAAGAATTTTTTTTTATTAGTTTGGTTTTGACTGCGCCGAAAAGATTAAAAAATCATCTTTATCTTGATTTTGATCTATTAATTTGTATGGTGGATATATCCTCGATATCGGCGGTTCCAACATATGAGCAACTTCTTGAGGAAATGTGCAAAATTTCAGAACAATATCCCAACAATTTGGTTTTTCTACAAATGACCGCCCCTAAAATTGAATCCGCTTATTAGGTTCTAGAGAATTTGAGTAGCGCAAATTTTTGAAGAAAAAATGAGTTCAAAAATTTAGAATACTAACTAACTAACTAAAACTTAAATTCCGTACTTGTCACATACAGCCATGATCACGCAAATAGCACACTTAATCATAGGAAGCAATAAGAGCTTTTACAATTGACAAAGATCTTTATAAGAGTAAAGAAGGCTAGAAATATGACTACTTGTTTATTAATTTATCCATTTAAGTAAAAATTAGAAATTGCGAATAATTAGTATTAATTGGAAAACTTGAACACCTTCTAAATTGATTTGGATATTCAAATAGCACAATTTACCAATCCTGCAAAAATCATGTGACATTTATGAAATCAAATCAATGGTTTGGTGCCATAATATAGTTATGCTTTCAATACTTGGTACCATATCCGCGATTTTCAATTACAGCATCACGTCTGTGTACTATACATTCTACGAGCTTCTCGCATCTCTTCTTTGGTAAGGAGTACCAAGCTTCCTTAATACCTTCCCGTAAATGAATAAAATTGGATAAATTTTTAGCAGCAATTTTAAGTTTAACATCGTTCCATACATTTTCTTTTGAATTAAGGTCAGGACTTTGTTCTGGCCAATCCAAAACATTATTTTTTTCTTTCTTGAGCCAATCTTTCATGACCTTCGCTATGTGCTTAGGGCCATCATCCTGCATAAAAGTCCAGCGAAAGAGCATATAATCAAAATCAAATTGTTCCATTTCGTTCCTTAATTTGTCTAAATATTGATACCGATCCATTTTCCTGTTAATGCGAATAATTAGTACGTTTATCAAGCGTGTTTTATCGTCTCTTTTGTGTTTGCGATTGTCCTTTAGGACGATGAACAGTACTTATACCATCAGGATGCATTCTATTAATTTTCGTTTCATCCGTCGATAGTACATTTTTTCAAAAATAAGGTCTTTATCACTATGTGTTTTCCCAAAATGTAGCCAATTTTGAATATGCCGCTTTGACAGAAGTGGAAGAAGTGGACTCAGGCGCCCAAAAGTTGTGCATCATTTAATCGTCTTCTAACAGTTCTCCGCGATTTATTTAATTCACATTTTTCATTGATTTCCTGCATTATTTGTCTTGAAGACTTAAACGGGTCGGCCTTGCTTTTTCGGACAATGGCTCTATCTTGAGTAATTGTTTTCTTTCGCGGTGGTTGTAGTTTTGTTTTTTTTTTTGGTTTTCGTTAAATATACCTCCTTGGGTTTTAAATGTTTTTGGCCATTATAAACCATTTACCGGCAACAATTTAATAAAACAGCAATTTCTGCAACAGATTTCCCGGATTTCTTCATATTGTGCATAATGTGTAATTTTCCAAGAGTACTTGAACAAACTGATCCAAAACCAAGCGCTGTAGACAATAGGACTTATTGAACTGCATTTATAACTAGACAGATTAAGTAAACAAAAAACAACGAAAAACTCCAATAAAGAATGAGAACACAATTAAATGGAGTTCTCAAGATAGCTGACATTTAAGAGATAAAATTATGGAAAAACAATGCCAGAAATAGTAAAGGGTGTTTTGTTAAGACAACATAATTCTATCTACATAAATCTATGAAGGTCATGGCGAAATTGCCGAGTTGGTCTTTTTTTTACTTTGCATTAAACATATTCTTGGTACCAGGCCTCCATAGCCTTTTTTTTGAGAGAATAACACTTCAATTTCTATGCCGAGAAATAAATTTAAAGCCAATGAAGAAGCAATTGCCGAAAATGGGACCTATTTTAAAGATTACGACAAAAATTGTGACAATAAGTTGGAAGTCGCTTTGACCAATATAAAACCCTCTATTGAACAACGCAATCGAATTTTGTAAGAAAAAGTTCGTGTTTCTCTTTAAGGGGTCACATGGATTTACGGGTTTCAAAAACTCGATTTTTTTATAATACTTCAGAGATACAGCCTTGAGAATTTGTGTGCTCGCGGCTAGCTAGGCTAAGTGCACTGTCTTTAAACGTGGTTTTTTCGAAACTATGTTTTTGAAAACGGTTGGCAGGATTTCTAGAAAACTACTGAACCGATCTTAATGAAATTTTACACAGGCTTTTGAAATACAATTCTTAAAGACTAGGACGAAGGATTTTTTTCAATTACAACTATTTGAAAAAAATTTCGCGAAATTTTCATTTCTTTGTAAAAGTTCAATTTTCAGTTTTTTTTCCTTCGTTCGCGTTGTAAGTTTAGGTTTTAACTAAAATGCGTACTTTTTCACTTTAGATGATCCTGTATGGAGTTATCCTACCAACGCGGGCGCATTTTTTTCCGGGGGGTCACCAAAAATGGCGTCGCAATGACCGAGTTTAAAATTTTTTTTTTTCAAAATTTTCAGAATTTCTTTGTTATACAATACAATATATTGTAACAATAAAAAATTCTAATAAAATATTGCATTTTTTATATGAGAAAAAAAATTGTTGAAAAGAGCTGTTTTTTAGCCGAGGAAACCCATGTGATCCCTTAAAAATTTTTTAGCTTGTCTCGCCAAGAAGTTTGGAATTTCGTATGAAAATAATTAGTTTTTGTTTTTCGCTTACCAATACTCATTAATCGGCTTCAGTTTAATTGAAGAAAGCATTAATATTCAAGAAAGCTGCTATCTACTCAACTTGAAGGTACTGAACCCGAAATCTACTGCTAAGAAATCAACAACGACGTTTAATTTCATTTTCTAAAATAAGCCCAAAATTTTTTCTAATTTTATTCCGAATCTAATCCTCATTTGCTTAAAAAATATTTTCCCATACATGATTATTTACATGAAGTAAAAAGCACATTATATATCTAATGAGTCGAGATTTATAAAAATGCTTTTGAAAATTAATATTATTCAATGCAAAGCAGGCAATATCTGCTCAGGATTTTTTAAAGAAAAATGCAGAAATTACTTGGAATAAACAATTTCTACAACATATGTATGTATGTATACTAGTTATGGTCACACTCATAAATTTAATAAACATTTTTTTTTTGCCTTTCAAACTGTCTAAGGTTCGTGCTTATGCTGTGACTGTGCTTAAAAGCCAAGCTGAGCTCTGAAACTCAATTGCCTACATTTAGGCACGTTGTAAAAGCCTCGCTTAATACGTTTCCGGTAATCTTAAAGCTTCGTTATTTTATACAGATACTGGCTTATATTTTTTCAAAACAACAAAGAAATAACTGACGAAAAATGTATTCAACTTCCAATAATGCTTATTAATGTTTATTTGAAAATCCAGTACAAAGTTTCAAAGTTTGCTATCGTAAAATAACTTACAACCACACTTACGTTTTTGTTTCTTTAATAAGAATAATATCTCAACAAAAATGGATATAAAAATAAATTTTCATAAAGAAAACAACAAAGGCTCTAGATTTTAAAAATTTTGCTGCTGACATTCAAAGTCTTGACTTTATAAACTTAAAATTTGATCTAGAAAAAAACTCATAAAATACTCATATAGCATATTTCTGGCAACAATTCGATTGTGTTTTAAATCAGTACAACAGTTATTCAATGTCTCCAGGTATACATATATTAAATTGGGAGTGCCTGTTCTGAACCTATTATTGTACACGCCTTCATTTAATCTAAATTTATTCTTGTCTGCCCTACTTTTTTTAACATTTGTGCTAATTTATCGAGTTTTTATAAAAACTTACAATACAATTATCGGTTAACAATTAACAATAGTTGGTGAACACGGGTGACGGTAAAAATCTGCGGAATGTTTGCACTTTTTTATAGAAAACTTAACAAAATTTCATAAAAACGATCAATCAAACGGAGTACAATAAAGTGAAATGGACATAATGTCACAGCTTTAAAGAATTTTTTTCAGGAGAACCAATTGCAGCTCATTTATTAATCATATGCATATGGTATGTAGTAAAAAACTGGAAGTCAAATGGTAAGCAATCGCGCATAAAAACTGTGAAAGACATTATATTGGCTGCAAAAAGTAGAGCAAATATTTTCAAATCATCAATTATAATTACTTTTCACAACTATTGCTGTCATTATAAAATAAACTGCTATGAGCACAATACACAAGTTGAAATGGGTTAATCAATAAAGTCGCGAATTGATATTTGCTTATTTCTTTATTGCCATTGTAGTTACTCTGGCCTTATGGCGCATTCACAGAAGCGGATTTTTCGAAAACAAACAAACGTCGAAGAGAGTCAAATCTGGCGAATAGAATGGCTGAGATTTTCATGCACTGTTTCTTTAGTTTTTTTCGATGCAATCGTCATTAATATACATGAGGCAAGTTTTCGATAACTTCACGACCTTCACTGAATACTTTTTGACACTCAAATACTTCTTTTCGTGTTAATGTAAAATCGCCAAGCAAACCGAAACTTAACACACATTGATTGACATATGGACATTTTGACATATGATTTTGAGTGTAGCACAAAGATGTTCATATATCTGATGTATCTGATAATGATCTTATACGTAGAAGAAGACATATGGAACGACTTGATGCATTTTACGTCAAGATCTTAAATTGAAAGCGTACATATAGAGCTTGTACACAAACTGAAGCAGCTCGACCCTCCCAAGTGACATCGCTCTATTTCAATGGGTAAACAAGCTAAATTTTTGTAATTGAGACGAAGCGCAACTTGCAGAGATTGAAGTGCTGTCATTTCAACCAGAAAAACTGCGACCAATATTTGATAGAAATAATTTAAAAAAATAAAGGCCAAAGAATGTTTTTTCAAATAATAATAAAGTAGAAAACCTCGAAATGGATCACCCTTAATAAGCATAAATATAGTCAGCTCAGTAAAAGTTTGCCGTACTAAGTAAAGTTGTGCAGAAAATGTCCAATAGTCTTAGGATGAATAGAAAAGGAAGAAGAGCAGCGAATATTAGCTTTCGATGTTTGCTTGAATTAGTACAAATAAAGGACTAAGATGAACCTCAAGAGCTATATTCATTAGAGTTCTCTCTATCAGCGATTTTTTCATAAACTTCTCTCTGAAAATGCAAAGATAACAAAGTTATTCTCCCCTATCAAGACCTTCAGAATAGTTATAAAAGAGAAAAGAGCACCCGTTTAAAGTAAAAAAGAGCTTCCATAATTAGAATGCTTTCGTCAACTCAGTTGCTTACTTTGAGGATGGTTGTTTGCTGTTGGATAGATACTGAAGCGTAGTAAAACAATGGATATATGTAAACTTTTATTATGTTACTGTTAAAAGGTAACCAAATTTAACATTCATAAAAATGAACTAATTCTCTCTTCTAAGACGGAATTTCGATTAGATAACGAAAATAAATTGACTTAAGAGCTCTTTAAATGAGGCTCTGGAGGTACGAGAAAAATAACATTTCATAAAATACCCTTTTCAGACAGTTTTGTGATTACCTCAGTCTGTTATATTTGCCTCGCCAAAAGCTTGGTTAGGATATTCTTATGGATTAGTTCGGACCTCTTGCCAAGTGAATACTACCTCTTTCTGTCTATGGTAGATGGTTTAGCTGGCAAAAAATTCGCCTTAAGAGAATCTTGTGAAAACGTCTGCCTTTGTTATTTGCCTATGCGGTTGAGGGTCTCTATGAGTATGGCATTATGAACAAAAACCATTAAAATGGCAAAAGGTTATCGAACAAAACTGTGAAGATTTGATATGTTAAATGAAGCCTTCATTTTAATGCAAAAATAATAGATTTCTTTTTGCAATACCTTATATCTTTCCAGTTCTGCCAATGCGGCTATATTTATTTTAACTAGACCTTATAGTAAGTTGTTAAGAAATTCAAAAACTACATACAAATCATTGGTATGGTAATAGTTTTTCTTTTAAAAGATACCTACAAGAGATCCATCAGCTTTCTCATCATCCATTTTTCTATAAATTTACTCAAGAATAGCAATGCCAGCTGGTATTCAACTTTTTCGGTTAGTTTCATTAAGGGATAGATTGGGTAGATTTTTGAATGAATGTCGTTCTCTTCATATTATATAAGTCCTGCGGTATATGAGAACATATATGAGGGTGTTCAATAGTGTTTACTGCGTAGAGATATATGTAAACACGAGTAATGATTTCGAATTATGTATTATTTTTAGAAGTTCACTTCAGCCCAACTGCAACGTTACTGCCCTTACTATCTTTATTTTTCCTTTCGCTCTCCACCATACTAAATTAAATGCTGGTTTTGTAAGGCGCTAATTTGTTAACTGATTTTTAATCGCTTGTTTATGCGGGAATGATTTGCAATTTGTGGTTTGTTATTAATACGTTTCATTTTGCACACATACAAATATAATTGAATGCTTATTAATAGTCATTATAATTTCAATTTGTTCATTATGTGTGACAAGCCAAAGCATGCTGGTATTTGGTTGCAATAAATGTAACTAGGACAATAGTTTTAAAAAGGGTTTCTAAAATTTTTCTTTAAAAAAATATTCAAATTTATAAATAAAAATGTTTTGTGCTATAATAAATGAAATTCGCGATTACTTAATAAAAAGGGTTATCTAAAATATTAGTTAATTAGAGCAAAAATATTCAGTCTTTATGAGGGTATGTTGCCTTAAGGGGTTTAAAGCCTTAAATAATGTTTTGTGCTATTTTATTTCATAGAATGTTTGTAAATTGTTTTCCAATTTTAAATTTATTCACAAAATTTATTATTTTTTTTCAAATGCTGCTGTAATATTTCCTGTTTTATCTTTAATAATTCCTAAATTTGTAAATATAAATTTTAATTTCTAATAATGCAATTTCTTCATAAATATCTGTAGGCTCTAGACCAGAACTTTCAAAGTATAATTTGAAACAAATGGGTTTAATTTTTTTACTTTTAAAAAAAAAATTTTAAATTAAAAAAAAAAAACTAATTAAATTTTTTTTAATCTTTTTAATTTGTTTTTATTAATTATATAAAATTTTTTTAAAATGTAAATTATTAAATTTTTTTCACATTTAAAATTTAAAAATTTATATATTAAAAAAATTATTACATTTTTTTCAATTTTTTCATCTTTTTAAAAATTTTTTTTTAGGTCTTGAAATTTTTTTCACATTTAAAATTAAAAAAAATACTTTATTAAATTAAAAAATTTTAAAAGTTTTCAAATTTTTTCCTCCATTAAATTAGAAAAATCCCGATAATTTTTTTTATTGATGCTGTTTTAATAAGATTTAAAATTTTTTATTATGATATGTTTATTTTTTTAATTTTTTTTTATAATCTTCTTTTAATAGTTATCGTTTTTTTTTTGTTTATTTTCATTTTCGAAAAAAATAAATCATATTTTTTTTAAACGATTTTTAATTTTCGTGACTTTTTTTGAATTTTTTTTTTAAAAATTGATTATATTTGGTAGAAACGATTAAGAACTTTTGAATAATTAATAAAAATTAATAATATTTTAACCATAATTTTTTTTTATTTCAGAAATAAATATCAAGTGAACTACTTTTTTTGTTGGTGACTACTTTTAATTTTTTTCATAATATTATTTTAAATTAAAAAATCGAAAAATTTTTTTATTTTATTTCAAAATTTTATTTAAAAAATTAATTTTTTTGTTTTTCGCAAAAAAAAACTTTTTTAAATATATGTCTTTTTCGAATTTTTAATCTCTTTTAGTTTTTTTAAAAATATATTCTTTAAATTTTTTGTTTTTTATTTTACTTCATAATTTTTTTTTTTGTTTTTTAATTCCGTTTTTAATTTATTAATTTTTTTGTGATGTATTAATTTTTTTCTTTTTTAATTTATTCTTCAAATTTTTTATTTATTTTTTTTTGTTCGAATTTAACGCAACCGATTCTAAATATAACTTAATTTATTCCATCTTTTCAGTTTTTGTTGAAATGTTTGATAATTTTTTCCCTTTCATGTTTGCAGTGTTGCAATTTCACGTGCTTGCACATAACCCACTAAGTACAATAACAATGCGCAATCGACGAGGAGTGAACGTGCCAAAGTCAATTTAATACAAAAACGTGAGATGAGTAAACCAATGCGTGCAGGAGAATCTCGATATGTTAGCAAACAATACTCATATCTACTATATATAGTATACATATAGCTGAACTCAGCTTTAGGTACGAAAATAAACATATGTTTTTTTTTTACATAAATGTAAGCGTGTTTTAATTTATGTGCGTACAGTGTTGGGAGAAATTTAAGCAACTGTCTGGTATATGTTTTTTTTGTTTTAGTATAAATTTGGTCGAAATTGGAGGATGAATTTTCAATCTGTGAAATATATTATTGAAATTAGGATTATGTCAAAACTGGGTTCAATCGGGTCAAAACATTCTCTAGCCTCCATATACGGACATAGAAATTGTCGACCTGCCTATTGACTTTATACCGGTTATATCGGTCATTATACTATATATACCTAGTATTAAAATTTTAAACATTCAATCGACTTTATAACTTTATCTGTCTTATCTTTGATACCTCAAAGGCTATCGGATCACTATACAATATAGCCTCCATACAATCTATCAATCAAAATGAAGTCCTTGTAAAGAAAACTTTTGTATTTGCGAAGATATCTTAACGAAATTCGGCACAGATTATTATTCAAGACAACAGTGCAATAACCGATCAAATTGTTCAAATCTGACCACCATAGCTTATAGCTGCCATACAAATTGACCGCTCAAAATCAAGGTAAAGTTAGTTTTACACCATTTATATTAAAGGTATAACGAGAGAATGCTAAAATTTTTAACGTGTCTGTAATGACTATATATGTAGTATTTGAAACAGAAGATGTCTGCGGTTATTGACTGTTTTTAGTCGGTCGATACAACCAAGCTAACACTCATATGCAACTGATACACAAATAAATAAATGTGTGTATATAAATATGTGGCAGCACGCACTCGCCCGTGCCGAGCGTGCATTCAAAAAAGCATCCAAAAATTTCGACATAACCTACAATCTACAATGTGTGCTCCCACTTCAATACAATGGACTACAATATGGGCTGATTAACAGCAACAAGCGGGAGTATACAAACAACAAAAACACACCGGTAATAGATTATCGCAAGTGCATATACATATGTACATACATACATACATATATGTAATATATATGTGTGTATATGCAAGTGTGCGCTCATTTAAATGTGTTCAGTTAAGTGGGTGTTTTGTTAGCATTTTCGTTGTTAACGAATTCGCGCACAATTCTTTATTGCAAGGTACCGACATACAAACATATATATAGTATATGTGTACCGTTATGTTTCTGCTGTTACAATTTTCGATGTGCTCGTTGTTATACTTCGCACATAATTCACGATTGTTGTGTTGCCTTCGTTCGATTTTTGCTTTGCACGTCGTTTTTGTGGTGCTTGTTAGCCTAGTAAACTTAATTGAGTCCAATAAATCACAAAACAAGCTGTTGAAAAAGTGCTTGCGCTTCTTCAAGTGTATAATTTTGTTTTGTTGTTGGTTGTAGTTTAGACGTTAGACAGAATTTTTGAACGATATTGAGAAAAATTGTATATATTTCTTGATTCGATCCTAACTGATGTTGCTGCTTTAAATGTGACGCTGATAGCTAGATATAGTATAATAAATGAAGTTAGAACCGCGACCTAAGGGCTATCGTGGCCTCCCTCTATTACTACGACTCTAAAAGCCCCAGCACATTGATAAATTCCAATATTAAATACTGCTGGGTGCAATTGAGGCGATGTGTTCCCTCTTCGGAAACATGGATCCAAGGGCCTTAATCCAGTGTCTACAGACTGCTGTATAATCTATCAACAGGCGCTAGCAAGTATCCGGCTCCATGTCGCAGAACCGGCAATTTGCATAAGAGGCTAGATCAATGTTAAATAAGTGCTTCTTACAATGGCCAGTGCAGAATGAAAATTTTGAACCTTTCCTGGTTGTAACCACTCATTAGACACGTCCATGCCTTAGAGTTGTTGCCGATTCTTCTCCTTGCCTATTCTTTCCTCCTTGCCGAGCAGATCTTTATGGTGTGTGAACCAACCGCCATACAAGGTTCCGGTCTTAACATTCTAGTGGAAGCTGCAAAGAGGGGAAGCTCGTCAGCGAGTTCATTCCCGGCTATACCATTGTGACCTCATACTCAGATAATTTGCACTTGGTTACGACTGGATAGGCTGTTCAGCAATTCTATGCGCTCTTGAACCAGTAGCGACTTGATCTCGTACGCAGAGATCGCTTTAAGTGCCGCTTGACTGATGCTGAATATGACGATACTTTTGTTGCGATGATAGCGTTGGAGATTTATCTCTACACACAAACTTATAGCAAGAACTTCTACTTTGTAGATACTCAGAAAACTTCCAAGGTATGGAGAGTGTGGTCGTTTTGGAGCCGTCTGTATACCATTTGATTGTAATATCCCTCAGTGGTAGGCGGATCATGGAATCATTACATTCAGCCTTGCTGCCAAGGGCAACTTTATACTCTCTTGTGAACTTTAACATTTTGGTAATGTTATCCATTGGAAGAAGAACTAAAGGTATTTTATCACTGAAGGACTTCATTTGTTGGGGCGAGATTACCTTTCCTCTGTCAAATCTTTCTGCTGTCATTTGAAGCATTGTGTGTTACGATCGTGGTATATATCCACCTGATAATTCTTGCCGTGCAGTGGATCAAATGAAGAAAAATTTTGACACGCATTTTCAGGGCACCAAAAAACTTGATAATCATTTTTATGTTCACTTTCAGCAAATTTTATGAGAAAGAGGACATAATAGTTTATTATTGAAATCAGAATCTTCTTTATCTTCAATGATTACTACAAGTTTCTGATTTGTTCGAAAATATTCCAACTTGAAAGAAGTATTATAAAGTTTTTTTTGTGATCTCTCATATCCTTATAACCCCATTTCATTAATTGTTTATCCAAACTATCCAGACATTTGATCAACACAAACAGCAATAACAATAAAGACACTATTAATTTTTGCTTGCACACACGCAGATTTGGCGCATTTCATTTTCAATTATAGCCAAAGCGACAGTTGCACGCGCACAAGGCCAGACTGCCAGCGGCAAAACAAAGCTCAAATGTCTGCATTCATTTTCGCATTGAAAATAAGCTTATGAATTTATTTTTTACGATTAAGATGGCGATTATTTTTAGCTCTGCCATGAACCAAATGTACTCAAAATACAAATGCATGTCTGTCTGCAATATCTATATATATATGTATATGTGTGTATGTGTGTGTGTGATTTAATGTAAACAATTTAAATCCGCAGGCGCGTGATATGAAATTTATTTCAAGCTAATGAAGACACCATCGTCACTCTGCAAGAAAAAGCATGCGCTGAGTGCGAAAAGAACTTATGCATTAGGGTGGATCTTTGATATAGCAAAGCTATATTTTTTAAACTATTTTTATTATTCAAACCAAAATAGCTTTAGTATATTATATAGTTTTTTTCTGTCTGCGTTATTTTTTACTTTTTAATAGAAATAAAAATAAACGAAAATTTGAAAATGTTTCATTAGATATATGAGAGATATAGGGTCAGTATTGACCCGATTTTATCTATTTTTGGCATTATTAGATCTTATTAAGAGACACTGGTGCTCTTTGAGTTTCATTAAAGTCAGCCAGAAACTTCAAAATCTTTCTATTAAATATATGTGACCTGGTCTACGGAAAGGGGGCTTAGCTGTCAAAAAATCAATTTTCACTTTTATTTATTTATAATTTATTTTTATTTTTAACAGCTGTTTCCCAGAAAACTAGTTTTCGCACGTTAGCTCCCTTTTCCCTTTTCGTAGACCAAGTCACATATAGGGGCTAAAGAAATTATTGATCTGATTCAACCCATTTTTCACATACAAGCATATTATTATTATCAGAAAGATATTTTCTCTGAATTTTTGTAATCCAATATATACATATATCACACGGACTGACCGATATATTCGATAAAAATTCGCAATGAGAACTGTGGTTCACATATTCGGTGTCTGGAAGCTTGAATAGATAATTAGATAACTTTTGGTTATTAGGTGACCTACTTAAGCGCACTATTTGGTCAAAGTTTTATCCCGATACTTTCATTGGTTCTTCATTTGTATACTGAAAAGAGAAATAATCGGATAAAATTCAAAATTATGTTATATGGGAAGTAGGCGTAGTTTTTGTCTGATTTAGCACATTTTCGTATCTCCTGTAAGAAAGTCAGGATAATATTACCTACCGAATTTGGTTGAAATCGTTCGAACAGTTCTCGAAATATGAATTTTCACCATCATTATCACCGTCTCCTATTAAAACTTGTCTTACCATCATGGGTGTAAATCTAATTGTCTCAAACGTAAGTTACTTTTAGCAACCCTAAAATTTTAAACAATCTCAGAGCCTTTTTGCATACGAGCAGAGAATATTAATAAACTATATTTAGGGTTTTCACAAGTCTCATAAAGTTATAAGATATAACGATTCGAAAACATAGCATTGAGAATTCAACAACAATTTTTTTAAACAATAGTAAAAATTTATAATTTTACGATTTTACGATGCTTTACTATATTATTTTATATAAATTATATTTATTAACATTCTCCGCTGCAGTGGTATAATTCCATTTTCGAACTTGCGCTTTTTCGATTTAACTTCATAATAATCAGTGTTTATCGATAGTATGGTGAATCTAATCAAGATCAAGAGATTAGTTGCTGTTCTAGAAACTATTTTAGCTGTGCGCAAGCTGGTGTTGTAAGATCATCATGTGACCTATCGTAAGATTGAGACAACCATAGACCCGAAAGTAAATAGCAGTCGACTATAGGTTTGTTTTCAGATGAGCCGAGTTCAACAAAAGTGGTTTGCGCACGAAACACTTCCAAGAAAAGTGTTGCGTCTTTTTTTGAAGAGAAACTGGACATGTCGTAACCATACCACAACGCAGAAGAGTAAATTCTGAGTGGTACACAACCATCGCCAGTTGTCTTTCAAGAAATCAGAAAAATCAATCACCGAAGCCGGATGACTCCTTTTTAATCCCGTATGGAAAGAAAATAAACTAAGAGGTCAACGTTTTTCGACACCTGAAGAAGCGGTTGATGCGTTCAAACGCATGTTTTGGAGATACGACAATCATAGTGGCAAAAGTGCTTCGAAAATTGGTTCAAACGCAAAATCTTTATTTAGAATATATTGAAAATCAATAAAGTAATTTTCGATCATTTTCATTTGTGTTTTTTCTCTAATCCTGAAATATAAAAGGAAATCTTATAGACCCAATAATATTTTTATTTTAACGAAGAACTCAAATTTACAGCCGTGTAGAAAATCACAGCCAGCTACTAAATTTACTAAACGGTAAACCAAACTATCTTGAACCAACTAAGATAAGTGGCTTCCTTAATATTGAAATTTCATCGCTACATACTTATTTTTAAAGGTTATTAAACAAAGGGATCTTTGTGTATTGTGATATACAAGTATGAGTCAGTTCACAGTTTTGGCTACATAACGGTAAAAATTGTTTTAAATCTGATAAGCCTGTCTACCATTTCGTAATTTCGTTAACATGCCGAAGTTTATGAGCATGCTATTGAAAATCCGATTATTTTTATCATTGGAACTCTCACCAATTGAAATTTTTAGGTCGCCAGGAGCGTAGTTAATCGAAGCTTAAACCACTTTCTTAAACTTTTACATATATTTTCTAATTAATTGAATAGAGAGAGCTAAATTACTATATTAACAGTGGCACTTATTTCGAAGAAAGCTCATTTTCACATACTTCTGCTTAAGCCCCACCACCTCCACTGCTTGAAAGCATTAACAAATATGATACGCATAAGTATATATGTAAACAGCTGCATTTATTTGTAAAATATATCATGCGATTAATGCAAAGCCGACAAATTCACCCACTGATGGACTTAACAAGTGACATTCGGCACAGCAAGCTAAGCTGTCAACCGAGAACCACCACCTGCTGCAGCTGTCATCACGCTTAACACAAATATTCTTCTTTTTTCCTTTGCTCTGCAGCATCTGGCACAACTTTGTGCAACTATGAGAAGTGCGCTTGGGTTTCGAGCACTTCAAACGATGTCAAACTGTTGAGCAGTTTAAAACGGTGGTGCGCGAAAAATTTCAAAACGCCAAAAACGAACTTAGAACATTGCCGTTAGCAACGGAAAAAAGATCATTCAAATAAAGTGTCGATTTACGAGTACATGATTTGACAAAAAACAACAACAACAGCAAATGCAGCGCACTTGTGTTGTTAACGACGAGAAGTGAATGTAAACAAGCGAGGAAAAAAGGAAACGAGACAACAAAGATTGCGCCAATTTCGTAACGGTAAAGTGATAAACAGATGCACCTTCACTTGCCGCGCCATTGTTGTCGGTGCCTTACATCTAAGTGTGCAATAAACAGTGCCCACACACACATACACACATATACTGTTGATAGAAGCTGCAACATCATCGATTGGCTTCGCGGCAGCAGCTGGCTCCTGATTGGTGACCCTTTAATGAAGTAGAGTTCGGCAACCCAAACACCCACAACTACAGTTCGCTTTGTTCGCCCACCTGCACACACACACACAAAAGCACCGCGGCGCCGGCAATCAAAGTGTAAGTGCTACATTTCCCAAAAGTGAATGCAAATTGTGAAATTTCGGGCCTTTACTTATTAATTTTAATGCCATAAAAAGTCGTGAGCTAATTTCAATTTATTTATTTATTCATTTACCTTTGCATTTGCATTGCCATTTGCATTCGAAACGCTGATCAGTTGTGGCATGAACGTCAAGGCGGTTAATTAAATGCGCGCCATTTGTTTCATGTTTTCAAAAAGAGCAGAAAATATGGAAAAACATATTTCATTGAAAATATTGTTTGAAAAAATATTAGTTTTTTTTCTTAAAGATCAGTTGAGAATGTCAAATGATAATTAACATCAGATACAGTGAGAATGGTTAAGAGATAGAGAATTGAGTACCAAAAATGCAAAAGCAAATTCAGAAGTAGAAGTAGTTTAAAAAAATTAGGAAACCCTGTCGTAGATCAATTTATTATACAAATATATACATACATATTTCAATAGCATAAGAGAGCACTCATCAAAAGAAATGAAGGAGCAGACTTGACATCAACCAAAAAATATACAAAATGATCAAGCAGCAACTTAACTCAATAATATAATACAGTTGAACTTCTATAACTCGAAATTATTCATAACTCGAACTCTTGAATTGGCAATAGAAGTAAAATTTCATACAAATTTCCTTCCATAACTCTAAGTTTTTTTGTGGATCATGATGATTCGAGGTAGCGAAATGCAACTGTATATATGTACATACGTGTTCTGAAATTAAAACAAGGCATAATTTTTAGTTATTCATATTTAGGGTCCTCTTTCTAAAAAAACTTCAGCTTTATCGAGACGAGCCGTGCAAGAACGCGTTTTATACCCAAAATATTTATCAAAGTCATTTAAACGGACTCCCGAGAGATGTCAAGCTGTCTTACCATCTTTCTAACACCCGCGTGACAGTTTTCAAGCACCATATCCCCCACTTTTTTAATATTTTCGTCTGCTTAAAAGGTCGTCCAGAATGAGGAATGTCCTCAACGATCACAAGGCTTTGGCCACTCATAGGCTTGTGTTTTTGATAAAACTGAATTAACGTATGACTTTTTCAATATTCAGAACGATTCTGCACTCGAAATCTGTTTAGAAATATAAAATTAGAGACAAATTCTTTGATCGATATTTTTATACTCTCGCAACAAAGTTGCTAAGGAGAGTATTATAGTTTTGTTCACATAACGGTTGTTTGTAAGTCCTAAAACTAAAAGAGTCAGATATAGGGTTATATATACCAAAGTGATCAGGGTGACGAGTAGAGTTGAAATCCGGATGTCTGTCTGTCCGTCCGTCCGTCTGTCCGTCCGCCCGTGCAAGCTGTAACTTGAGTAAAAATTGAGATATCATGATGAAACTTGGTACACGTATTTCTTGGCTCTATAAGAAGGTTAAGTTCGAAGATGGGCAAAATCGGCCAACTGCCACGCCCACAAAATGGCGAAACCCGAAAACCTATAAAGTGTCATAACTAAGCCATAAATAAAATTATTAAAGTGAAATTTGGCACAAAGGATCGCATTAGGGAGGGGCATTTTTGGACGTAATTTTTTTGGAAAAGTGGGCGTTGCCCCGCCCCCTACTAAGTTTTTTGTACATATCTCGGAAACTACTACGGCTATGTCAACCAAACTCTACAAAGTCGTTTACTTCAGGCATTTCCATATACAGTTCAAAAATGGAAGAAATCGGATAATAACCACGCCCACTTCCCATACAAAGGTTATGTTGAAAATCACTAAAAGTGCGTTAACCGACTGACAAAAAACATCAGAAACACTAAATTTTGCGGAAGAAATGGCAGAAGGAAGCTGCACCCAGGCTTTTTTTAAAAATTGGAAATGGGCATGGCGTCGTCCACTTATGGACCAAAAACCATATCTCAGGAACTACTATACCGATTTCAATGAAATTCGGTATATAATATTTTCTTAACACCCTGATGACATGTACGAAATATGGATGAAATCGGTTCACAACCACGCCTTCTTCCAATATAACGCTATTTTGAATTCCATCTGATGCCTTCTCTGTATAATATATATGTACATTAGGAACCAATGATGATAGCGGAATAAAACTTTACACAAATACGGTATTTGAAAAATATGTAAATGACTGATAATGAAATCTCGATTATCACTTTATCATGCGAGAGTATAAAATGTTCGGTGACACCCGAACTTAGCTCTTCCTTACTTGTTTTGTTTTGTTAAAAACTACGGAAAGTGCAATAAATAAAAGCACCAGGCATATAAGGTTTTACATCCGATATGGAGTGAAAGGATTTATGGAACCCGATGTCAAAATTGGACGATGGGCGTGATGCCGCCAACAATTAGGGGAAGTTACAAATCTCCAGAACTGCTCGACAAATTTCAACCAAATTCATAGCAATTCCATTTTACACCGGGAAAATGGACGCAATCGGACTACAACCACGCCTACTTTCCATAGAACGCAATTTTGCAAATTAAGAACCAATCAAAGTTTTTATCAAACATATCGCTCTATCTATGAAATAATGGGTTGTCAAAAAAGTCTTGCGGTATTTTTATTGAATTTTTTTTTTATTGAAATTGAAATGAATTTTTGATGACTCATGCCCAGCTCTTGACCGATGCTACGGCTGCTACTATGTCGGTCTCTTTCGACCAATTCAGCGATTTTATCGCAATTTTCGACGACAGGCCTTCCGGAGCGTGGCGCATCTTCGACCACCTCTACACCAGAACGAAAACGTTGAAACCATCGTTGTGCGGTGGAAATGTAAACTGTATCGGGTCCATAAACTGCACAAATTTTATTGGCGGGTTGAAATGCATTTTTGCCTTTATCGTAGTAGTACTGTAAAATATGCCGTGTTTTCTCTTTATTTTGCTCCCTGTTTGCGACGCTATGACTCACAAACGACTTAAAAGAAACGACAATCAATCAAACACGTGTTAGCGCTTGAAATAAGCTTTCCAAAAAGGTATAGCATAACCCGATGCGACGAATAAAACTAGAACTACGCGCTTTCAGCACCAACTAGCGAAAATACCGCAAGACTTTTTTAAAGTTAATTGAATCGGTGAAAAAAATGCTCTATATCTCGTATAACAAAGAAATCTTATGTACCTAAAGGTATTTCCCTCGCTTCGACCTTAGCAAGTTGCAGGAGTATGAAATGTTCCCTTCCTGACTTGTTACCGAACTAAACTAAAGCATAATAAAAGCGTTTTACCATAAAAAAGTTAACACAATTTCCACCATCCACAAAGTTAGGAAAAATAATATAAATATAATAAACTTAATTTAATTAATAATTTCATAGAAAATCCAATTCAAAGCATAATTTCTTCATTCTCATGATGAGAATTTACCTTTACCTGCTGAACAATGTTTGGGAAACTCAGCAGTTTAACACATCTTTGTTTAATAGGTGCATATTTGTTTATGAAAAATATGAGAAAAGCAACAAGCAGATATATTAATGTGTGATGAATTTATGGCCAAGGATTGCCACCATTTATTGAACCATTTGGACGATAGTCGGGTCTACGAAAGCTGACAGGACACGGATTTTTTATTCGGTCAAGAACTATAAACACGACATTATTCTGCCGCAGCAACAAAAACAACCATTCATTGAATTAAAATTGATTTCCTAGACAGAGTAACAGTTTTATACCGTTCTACTTTATGAGACACTAGCCATAAAAATTTCAATAATTTTATTTGAAAATTTGTAAACCAAAATTGGCTAAAGAAAGCAATGTTGCTAATTATTTAAAATTTTGAAGATAACAAATTGGTAGAAAATACTCTCTTTTTCAAAAACAGTTCTGGATTAAATTTGAAATTGGGTTTGAAATAATTTTTCATTAACGATAAACTGGTATGATTCTAAGAGCAAAAAAAAAAATGTTATACATATATTAATATACTGCTATGGGCTTTCATTTTATAAAAGAGTAAATTACTAACGTTTGCAGTTGTAAACCACCCCTTTCGAAGGACATTTTCAGTTAAATCAAACTTTTTTGAGAAACTCATACAAAAAATTTAACTACAGATGAATACAGGTTTTGTTTAATTTTGATTTTTGGCAAAATGCAAATTCCAGAGAGCAAAGTTGGATTTTATGAAAAAATGTACGGATAGTAAAATCAAAGTGGTTTCAAAAATCGAAATTGTTATCAAAAATATTATTCCTTCGATCATAAGCTGACAAATACTGCTAAAAAAACAACGTTTAATGTTTAGAGATTACATTCAGTTAAAATTTTTTTCGCAAATATACTCAGCTTCGAATATTCGTAGCATATTTTCAAATATATGTACTTACGTGGGTGGTAAATATAATCTCTTAATACATATAACCATATTACCATCTTCTATAAGAGTGTACAGCTGTTGGCGTATGCTGACGATAAGGCCTCAACACCCGCGCCGTTATTCTGCTTTCTCAGGCAACAAAAACAGAAAATTTATTGAATTAAAAGACGAAATTCTCCTGTCATCAAACAAACAGTCCGTTCGCATTCGCGAAGGACACTACTGTTGAAATAACTTTGAAGTCGTAGATAATTTCGTCTATCTTGGAACCAGCGTAAACCAAAAATGTCAGCTAAAGAACGCAGGATAACTCTTGCCAACAGGTGCTAAAATTTTAAAGATAGGCAAATTGATAGCAAAGTCCTCTCTCGACAAACAAAAAATAAACTCTATAAGTCACTCATGTTGCTATATGGTTTTTCTTGGACGATAACAACGGATGAGTCGACGTTGCAAAAAAAATTTTCGAGAGAAAAGTTCTGCGAAAGATTTATGGTCCTTCGTGCGTTGGCCACGGAGAATACCGCATTCGATGGAACGATGAGCTGTACGAGATATACGACGACATTGACATAGTTCAGCGAATTAAAAAACAGCGGATACGCTGGCTAGTTCCAGGATGGACGAAAACACTCCAGCTTGAAAATTTCGACGCAAAAATCAAGTTTTTCCTTACCACTAAGGACCAAGTGGAGAAGGACCTTGTATTTACCTATGCTAAAAAACAACGTTTAATGTTTAGACGTAGCGAGAAGAAGAAACGACTGGCGCGCTGTTGTTAAAGCTTAAGCGGTTTCTACGCCAATTAAGAAGAAGAGAATTTTAATACATATATAAATAATATAAACATATACTAGAGCAAACGGTTCTCAAGCGTGGAAAGACAAAAAATCGGCTGGCAAGGTTACGGCATCAGTCTTGCAATGCTTCTAAAAGATTTCTGTATATCTCAAATTTTAATAGACCTTTTTATCAACACTTCAGTTATGCCGCTATTTTTTTATGCCAGATCTTTTACAATTTTAAATTGCCTGTCAAGATACCCCTCCAATAGTTAGAATAGGTATGAAAAAAATGTTATAGCTACGCATAGATGTATTGAATCACCCAATTTGTTACTTAAGAACGAAGAACTCTGTCCACGTTATAAAAACTTGTCTACAGATGTCGCCTTTTACTTTGGCATCGTTTTGTTTATTGCACGTTTAAGCCACTGCGATGGTAGCGCAATCTATCGGTCAAACATTCCAAAATTAGCAATTGATTACAAATGAAAAATTAATTTAAAAACACATTTTCCAGTGGACCAAATTGTGAATCTAAACCATTCTCAAATCTCCTTGAACACACACAAAAAATTTCATCAAAATCGGTCCAGCCGTTTAGGAGCAGTTCAATTACAAACACACGGTCAGAAGATTTATATATATAAAGATTTTTAAGCTTTTTATAGACCTGTTTTAAGATATTAAAAATTATTGGATTAACTTTCTTTGAAAATAGCACCTTTATAGTATATCGTAAAATGAATATTATTTTATTGATTTGCGAAAGGTCTATCATTTTCGTAGTTGCCACAACATACACATTTTGTCTGGTGCTGGCTATTGCGTTATATAATAAAGCAGTAGCTATCACTTTATACCAAAGTTTTATAAACATAACGTTCACACCTTCAATTACCTTCTAATAAAAATCGAACAAAATTTTCATAATAAAGACTTCCTGTAATTTTTTTGTTTTTAAATATTTATGAATATTAAAAAAAAAAATGAATTTAAACATTACATAACCACAGAGTTATGAGTTTTCCAAGCACTGTCTGCTAGGCTTTTCGATATCATAAATCCCATAAATAGCTAGCAATGCTCACATACCTTGCCATTAAGGTAACAAAAATTTGTGCGCAACTTCCTCAACGCTAATCACCACAAAACTGACCAAACATACACACATATACACATATGTACATGTATGGAGATAAGTTCATATAAGTAAGGCATGTTAACAGTACCTTGAGTCCACAGCATCCTTCGCTACGAACTTCAGTTGGGTTCGAGTGCATATTGCGCTACAAATTCGAGCGAACTCACTAACTCGCTAGCATTGCTCCATTTATGCTATTTCCTGCTCTCCTAGATCTATTGATTTCACCTTTCAATTTCACGAATTTTCACAAGCAAATTATGGCCAAACACTTCACGGCATGCAAATAAATGCAAACAGTTATTATATTGTATGTATGTAAGTATATAAACATATATGTATATATGTGTGTATATGTATATCTCTAAAAGTGTATGTGTGTCTTAGCATGCGAAAATGCAAATATTTGTCCATTAATCGTGCTGAAAACTCCGCAGTCCCGCATTGTGGCACGCTATGCACTCAGTGCCCCACTGCTTACATACATATATGCATGTGCACCGTTATGTGGGTAAATAAATCACGCCAATAACTGTGAATGGCATTGCAACAACATTAAATAGTCAACATTGCGCTCGGACTACCCTGAACTTCAACTGAGAGTTTTCCTTGTCTCATTGAAAACTTGTATGCGAGCACTTTTCATTCCATTATAAAATATACACACACACACCTACATTTTATACATGCAGGCCATTTGTTTGCTTATTAAATGCAATGTGCAACCTTTTAATGGCCAGTTAAAAGTCAATATTGTTGCCCAGACGGCAGTCGGTGTTGTTATTGGCGTGCTGTGTTGCCACGTTGAACATTGGAGTTGTTTTTGTTTTATTGCAAAATACTAAACTACCGTATTTTTTCATTGAATTTTAAATGGAGACAGTTTTTACGTTTACATTAATTAGCTTTCAGATTAGAGTATAGTACATTTGCTTTAGCTAACTTTCAGATAAATCATTGCAGTGGCCTTTTCGATTTGCCACTCTCTTGCTCTTGAGGTTCTCTTGCCAAAAACTTTAAACTTGAAATGTGAAAGCAGTAACAAAAATTTCCAGTTTAAGTCAATACAAACACAAACGCTCGCTTTTTTATCTTTTATTATATTATTTAGACCAGTTTTTATGAGACCTTATACAAGTTTGTTTTAGACCAGTTTTTTATTTGATTTGTCAATTTAGCAATATATAATAGCTATTATGTTATAAAACTATCGCTTAAGCTACTTTTCAGATAAATCATTGCACTGGCCTTTTTTTCTGCCAAAAACTTTAAACTTGAAATGTGAAATGTGAAAGCAATAACAAGCAATAACAAAACTTTCCACTTTAAATCAATACAAATATTAAAGTGGTACAAACTCTCACTATTTTAGCATTGTACCTATTTATACCAGTTTATTATGAGACTTTATACCAGTTTATTTTAGACTTAAATTATATATAATATATGATATCATAACACTATACCTATGACAAAATCGACTTTTTTCTAGGTATTGTACCAAACTAATTTTTTTCGGGAGATTGAGCGCTAAACAAGTTAGCCTCCCAAACCATAATATTTACGTTTGAATTTAGAAATTGAGCTTAATTACATTAATAAGTTTCTGAAAAACAAAAAACATATTTTCCTCTCATTTCAATAGTGTGTAACTTTTTTCGATAAACCTTTATGAAACATGTTATGAAGTTAGGGACTGATATTTATATCTAGTAACCTTCATAAAGTTAATAAAATAAAATCTGGCCTAGCTTTAGGCGCATTTTAAATCTATCGAAGTCACACACCAAATGTAAAAATGAGGTATCAGTTATGATCATCCAGAAAAGGTTTAAAATATTTAACATATTTACCATAAATAAATTGCTTAAAACATTTTGGCTCAACTGAGCAGGTTTATGTTACAGTTATCAGTTTATCAACAATCTATAGTCTCCAAATTTAGTTCTGATTTCTTATAATGGGATCAAATTATATATTTTCAGGTACGATTTAGTGGTTTCTTTAATTTTTCACCCGCAATGCAAAATGTATATGTGACCTGGTCTACGGAAAGGGGACTTAGGTGCCAAAAAATCAATTTTCACTTTTCAGTTGATTCGGATGGAAGATGAGATTTTTAACAGCTGTTTCCCAGAAAACTAGTTTTCGCATGTTAGCTCCCTTTTCCCTTTTCCCTTTTCGTAGACCAGGTCACATATACAAATCAATCGGATAATGCTCTCCTTTAAACAGCATAATACCCAAACTAAGCTTTTATATATCCCCATTTTAGTTTAAATTGGTGGTAATCATATAGGAAGACTGTAATAATTTTCAGCAGCCTACTGCTAGAAAGATCGTAGACAAGATAACAGCTGACCTGTCAAAATATTGAGTGAGATGGTAAGCAGACATGCGGGAGGGATAAATACCCAGATTTGAAGAGGAAGCGAGACGCATTTGCAAAAAAAAAGAGTGAGGCCGAAATGTGTGAGTACGAAGAGCTTGACAAGCTGTCCTACAGGGGTAATACTTGAAAGTTCTCCGAAAAGATGCGGCAAATAACAGAAGGTTTCAAGACAGGAGCATACACTTGTAGTAGTCTCCGAGGTAATCTAGTAACTGATGCCCAGAGCATACTAAAATTATGGAGGGAACACTTCTCCAGCCAGCTGAATGTCAATGAAAGCATAACAACAGGAGATGGTGAACCCGATTCCCCAATCAATGACGATGAAGCGGACGTTCCATTGCCCGACTGTGCAGAAGTTCGTATAGCAATTTTCCGTCTGAAGAACAACAAAGCGGCGGTGGCCGATGGATTGTCGGCCGAGCTATATAAATACGACGGCGAAGAACTGATGAGGAGCATGCATCAGCTTCTTTATAGAATGTAGTCGGACGAAAGCATGCCCGACGATTGGAATTTAAGAGTACTCTGTCCAATCCACAAAAAAGGAAACCCAACCATATTCGCCAACTACCATGGAATAAGCCTCCTCAGCATCGCATATAAGGTTCTATTGAGCGTACTGTGTAAAAGACTAAAACTTAACGTCAGCAAACTGATTGGACCATATCAGTGTGAGTTTAGGCCTGGGAAATCAACAACTGACCAGATATTCAGCATGTGCCAAATCTTGAAAAATACTATTGAAAAGAAGAGCTCACACTCCACCTCTTCGACTATTTGAAAGCTACTTTTAACAACACGAAAAGGAGATGCCTTTATGCCGCTATGTCCCCGAAAAACTAATACAGCGGTGTAAACTGACGTTGAGCAATACCAAAAGCTCCGTCAGGATCGGGAAAGATCTTTTCGAGCCGTTCGATACCAAACGAAGTTTCAGACAAGGCGACTCCCCATCGTTTGATTTCTTCAATCTACTGCTGAAGAAAAAAGGCAAGACGAGATATTTTTTGTCATCATACAAACACTCGTCGCACTCGCGACTTGGCTCCCAAGTCACTGCTGACAGTCATACCTTCGAAGTTGTAAATAATTTCGTCTATCTTCGAACCCGTGTAAACACCACCAACAATGTCAGCCTGGAAATCCAACGCAGGATTGCTCTTGCCAACAAGTGCTACTTCGGACTGAGTAGGCCATTGAGAAGCAAAGTCCTCTCTCGACGAACAAAAACCAAACTCTATAAGTCACTCATCATCCCCGTCCTGCTATATGGTGCAGAGGCTTGGACGATGACAGCATGTGATGAGTCGGCGTTACGAGTTTTCGAGAGAAAGGTTCTGCGAAAGATTTATGGTCCTTTGCGCGTTGGCCACGGCGAATACCGCAGCCGATAGGACGACGATTTATACCAGATATACGACGGCATTGACATAGTTCAGCGAATTAAAAGACAGCGGCTACGCTGGCTAGGTCATGTCGTCCGAATGAATGAAAACACTCCAGCTCTGAGAGTATTCGACGTAGTGCCCGCCACAGGAAGCAGAAGAAAAGAAAGACCTCCACTCTGTTAGAAAGACCAGATGGAGAAGGACCTGACTACACTTGGAATCTCCAATTGGCGCCACCTTGCGAAAAGAAGAAACGACTGAAGCGCTGTTGTTAACTCGGCTATTATCACATAGTATTTAGCCCATTAAGCTGCGCTGTTATATAACTTATTCTCCAAAATATAATTTCATTAAAACAACGCATGATTTAATGATAATACCTTTTCTAATTGTTATTTCTTGACTTCGTTTTAAAATTATCAGTACTGCTATTAACAGAATATTTTAAATTTCGTACCACTTCTTAGTATTATTTCCATATGAATTTCAACCAACTCGCACAAATGTTAAACTAATTTAATAGAAACTATTCATACCACCACTTTACCTTATCTAACAACAACGAAATTGGCCTCTTACAAATCTATTTGTAAATTCAAAACTATTCATATCCAGAGGACTCATTGCATCCACGTCTAAGACATAATACCAGTTGTCATACTTAACAGCCTCTCCTTGGCTATCCAACACCTGACACTTGTTAATTTTTTGTTTATTACAAATTATCATATCTCACATGCCACGGACGTTCACCCATAATCTACACACAAACAGACCACTCAACTGTCTACGAGTACAAGCCGCGCGTAAAAAAGTACAAACTGAAATAATATGGAACACATGCTGCTGGCCTGGCATTAGCCACACATTTTCCGTCATCCACAAATTTCTTGCTTTTTGACGGCGCTCATATGTTGCATGGAGCCACAGACAAATGTCTGTTTGTCCAGTTGTTTGTTTGTTTTATGAAATTACGTTCATATCCATTTGGCACAAGCGGCGACGTGCCGCTTACAAGCGCACTACAAGCACAAACGCTTGTCTACATTCCGACCAACGAGGTATTACCGCATCGCAACGTCTCCACAGAGCCAAGCGTACTTTATATGAACATAAAAGGAGTTGTAGCTTATCGCTTAGCCCACAGACACAGTGACACTCATAGAAAATATATACAATGGCGGCTCGATAAATACAAACGAACGCGAAAGTAGTACAAAAATTTTGGGAAATGTCAGTACTGCTGTATATAGAGGCACAGTAGAGGCCTGTAACGGTTTTTCATTTTTCAGGTAGTCGATGTAGAGCCGTTGACTACCATGAGGACTGTCTTCAGATCAGGTTTGCCGACCGAAGTCAACAGTTTCGACTGTTCCTTGGTGTCTAATGTGTATCATGTTTCAGGTAATCGACTTAGATCCGTTGACTACCGTGGGGACTGTCTTCGTCTGCTTCGAATCAGTTTTGGCGACAGAAGTCAACAGTTTAGATTGTTCCTTGGTCTCTGAGGCGTATCATGTTTCAGGTAGTCGATGTAGATCCGTTGACTACCGTGGGGACTGTCTTCGTCTGCTTCGAATCAGCTTTGGCGACAGAAGTCAACAGTTTCGACTGTTCCTTGGTCTCTGATGTGTACCATCTTTCAGGTAGTCGATGTAGATCCGTTGACTACCGTGGGGACTGTCTTCGTCTGCTTCGAATCAGTTTTGGCGACAGAAGTCAACAGTTTAGACTGTTCCTTGGTCTCTGATGCGTACCATCTTTCATGTAGTCGATGTAGATCCGTTGACTACCGTGGGGACTGTCTTCGTCTGCTTCGAATCAGTTTTGGCGACAGAAGTCAACAGTTTCGACTGTTCCTTGGTCTCTGAGGCGTATCATGTTTCAGATAGTCGATGTAGATCAATTAACCAAAGCGAGGACTGTCTTTGTCTGTTTCGGTTCAAGTTTTCCGACAGAAGTCAACAGTTTCGATTGTTCTTTGTGATTTCTGGTACGTGCCAGTGGATCCGACTTAAAACTACGAGTCCGATTCGGCAGAAAATTTAGAGGTATTGCTAGTCACGATGGTAAATTCCTCTTGCCCGGCTGGCACGATCGGCTGGTGAGGCCAAGTATTTATCGCACCAACCTTCTGCATAAGCACTTTTATATTTGCTTATATGAGTCACTTCGTTTTGTGGCATATTTTTTTAATTTTTTGCATTTCTTTTTGTTTTCCTTTTTATTTTTTTACAAATTTTCATTTGAAATGAAATTAAAATTTAAATGCTTATAATTTCGTCACTAAATTTTTATATCAAATGCGCGTAATCCTAGTTGTGGCGCATGCTACCACATGCCCCAAGTAGTAAATGCTTAATGTATTACAACTTAATGTTTACCGTTAATGTTAATTGAGGCTTTTTCTTGCTTTTTTATATTCTTTTTTATTATTCCTACTTGAAATGAATTGAAATGAACGTGCTTTTACGCCACTTGTAGTTAGATTAAGTCTTTTTATGTTGTTTTCTACTTTTGCCCACTTAACGGTTAACACTAAAATGCAGACTAATTTGCACTTTTGCACCGAAAAGCAATAATATCTCCGCTTTCATCTCATTTTCTGACTCAATCTCACTTTTTTCTACTTTATTTATTTTTATCTCCTTTTATCTTTTTCTCCCATTCCCATTAGCTTTTAAATGATATACTTAATTTACCATATAATTTGTTTACAAAAATACCCACACACGCGCATACATGTATACATAGCAACATAGTCCAATTAAATGTTAAAATATTGTTGCTTGTGAAGGAGGAAGCCAGTTCACTTGGTTATTGTGTAATTTTGTGAGATTAAACTCATTTCTCCAAAGCAGAAACTTCGCTGACACCTTACACGAGCCAATAATTAAAATCATTTTGTACTGATCTCAATGAAATTTGCGCTATATTTGAGTGCAATAAATTATCTATGTGCGAAGCGATTTGGGCGGACAGGTCAACAAGAAACTAGGTCTTATGTTCGACTTAGTGAAAAATAGCTGATGAAATGGCCCATATAAACTCGTGTTTATAAATGAATCATATATTTTTTAAATTTATATGCGGACAATAAATACCTACTAATTTTGCTTTCGAAATCCAGCACACCATTATTGATCTAGCTGGAATTGCAATGAAGCTCCTAGCGATTCACTTCAATAATGCATAAAAATGGCCTTTCTTTAAGGTAGTCTGGTAATTTATGCCTATTTTCATGACTTCTTTGGAGGGTGTTTTTTATGGGAAAATAAAAATGAATTATCGTGAATATTTAGAGTGTTTTTATTGACATATTGAAAATATAAAAAAAAAATTATTTGAAAAAATTTAATACTTTATTACTATCATTATTGTCACTCGAAGTTGGAACCTGAAAAAAATGCACGTGTGTGGCCCGGGTGATTTTGCCTCTTGATGTTAACTGAAATCAAATATTCTTGAATATTCTTAATCTATAGACATGTCGTTCTGGTCGGAACTACTGAAGTTAAATTTCAAGGTTAAATAACAAAATGGTGCACTTTGAAAAAAATGTCCTTTTATTTTAGCAAAGAAAGGGTTGTAAAATAAAAAGTGAAACAAATTCTCGTTAGAACCGACGAGAACTATAAATGTGTAGAACAGCCTGTTACAATTTGTAAGCAATCGGTTCAGTAGAACCGAGTAAAGTTAGGACACGGGCCGACCAGAAAAACAATGTTTTGAGAAAAACGAGTTTAAAGTTCAACAACTCTGAGAGAGAGGACTCCGAGGCGCTCTAAGAAACTCGTTATAACTCCCGAAATATTTCGAATTTCTGTCTGAAATTTTCACAGTATATTCTCAAGACATTCTATTTTCAAATTAAGCAAAAAAAAATTTTCGATTGTTTGAACCCAAGTTACCAGACTACTACCTTAATAGCTCCATAAAGATCTGAGTCAGAAAAATAAATTTATAGTGAACATTTTTTTGTTCTAGGTGTTTCGACTTGAATAACTAGTGACAGGACCACAGAAATAAGACCCGGACCATTAATTAGGAAATAGACTTCAGTACCATCTTTACTTATGAGCCAGGTTGATTAGGCAGTTGGTAGAGTAGATGGCCGATGACGCACTTAGGCCTTTAGGAGACCCATTGAAAACGCCTGAACTAAAATGTAGTGGCGATTCTTTCCTTTATAAATCCTTAAAATCGCATAGAAAGTGTTCTATAGTAACTTCTTATTTTACCGTTGATAGCATCTAGTTACAATAGGCATTGTAAGGTATTCACAATCTTCCGTAATTTCTGCTTATAAGACAATGACTTGTTAGCACTTCCTCTAAAGTTCTTATGCCATTCCTTTTGAATTTTAATAATCATCACGTACGGTCCATATTCTATTAATGTCACGTTTGTCTGCTTGTTAAGCAAGTTAGAAATGGGCTCAACGAGACTCCGTGTTCCCTTTTTATCGGAGCAGGGTTGTGCTTGTACTGGCTAGTTCATTTGCTACATAGTTATCAGGAACGCATTGCAGCTTTATCGTGAAATAAGATGTTGGATCCACTAACCTTATGCAAATATAATGTACCTCAGCAGACATATATTTTCTTTGATTTTTTTCGAGCGGCTTTACAACTTTCCAATATAAACCTTAAGTTAAGTCAATTTAATTAGGTCAGGTTAAGTTCTTATACCAAATACATAATTTTTGTTACACTCAACTCTTCCTATTTCATTGCCTCAAAAGGTTTTGAAACTGCGGATTCAAATGAAAACAACTTCATCAGCGGTTTTTTTCTCGTAAAGTAAATTCTCTTAACTCAACCGAAGTAATAATTGGTTATTCACCACCTCATCTCGAAAACGTTTTATAAGTGATCTCTCCTTAAAGGCTGTCTACGGGCGAACAATTTATAGGGCTGTCGGTTTGTCAATTTAAGTACTCCCCATATAATTATACGACATTTGCGGGTATTTACTAATCCTGAATTCACGTACTTTCATCATGACATAAGTTAGTTGATGAACAGTAATTTCTTTCGTAATTTTTTATTAATTTCTCAAACTAAACCAATTCAAATTAGCGTAAAAACTGTTAACATTTTATGTCGCTAGGGTATTCTGATGTTTTCATAATTTCAGCTGTTCAGTGAATTTTTAATACAAATCAAAAATTTGTCAATCAGCAACATCCTTAATTCGCCTTTCACAACAGGTGAATTGATATTCACATTGTGATAAAAAAGTTCCCGGAAATTGTAAAAAGCACATTATTCATCAATATTTATTTTGTCGCCTTCAAAGTAATCCCCACCAGATGTAATACACTTATGCCAACGATTTTTCCAGTCCTCGGAACAATTTTTTTACACATTTTTTAGAATGGCCTTCAGCTCCTTCAACGAAATTTGTTTTATCCCTTCGATCGACTGAAAAGGGGCTCTACGGAGCGGCAGTTTCAGTTTGGGGAGCAAGAAAAAACCATACGGATCCAAATCTGGTGGATACGGTGATTGATCGAAAGTATTCATTCCGTTTTTGGCTTTAAATTTCAAACAATGTATTTTCTTGGATTTTTTGTGTCCTTAAAATTTTCATAAAAACATCCGAATCTGCAATACCTTTCACAAATACAAAATATTCCATATATGAAATTGAGTTTTATAGCATGTTTATAGACTTGCTGCTTAGAGCTCACTTGGCAACTTCTGTTATGCCCACAATTTCGACCTGAAAGATACAATTGTAGTCATTTTGTTTGAAGCAGCCTTTTGTGGACACATTACTACAGAAGAAGACCGCTTCTGTTCCTGTTACACTCTATGATCCGTCAATGAATATGTAGATTTCGCCGTTGGAACTGTCTATGGCTGAACCATTGAATCATATGTTAGTGCGCAGCGGATGACACTTGCATAGACACAATATAACATTTGGGGTCGTAAACTCCACTTTGAAGCGAAAGCTCTTCTGCAGGAGTTCCAGATTCGAAGGCCTTTGTAAGCCCAGCTGCCAATTTGTACCTCTCCCGCCTAGTTGATGGAAATCTCAAGGACCCTTTCTATGAGCAAGAATAGGTGCTTAAGATTCAAACCTGAACAAAGAATCGTGAGGTCGTCCGCGTAGCAGGTGCCCTTGAAGTTCTCCCTGTCAAGCAGAGTAATAATTTATTGATCAAGGTGGCCTAAAACAAGAGGGATGGCAGCCTCTTTGAGGGCACCACAAGTTGTGCGGGTATTTACTAATGCTGAAATCACTTGATGCTGCTGCGACTTTGCCGATATTTATAGTATAGCCGATTTACAACGCCTTTCTATGCTTATCTTTGTCATATCGCTTCAGCAATATAATCGCCACTATCAGTAAGACACAATATACACTCGCAGGCAACAATTTCAATTCCCCGAAAAGCAGCTAAACAGTTGTATAAACAACTAATACACAGAAAATGTATTCTTTAGCATGTCTTCAAATGCTCAAGAGCTCAGCAGCGGCACCTCAAGAAAGTAAAATAAACGAAAACTGCTACTTAGTACATATATACACATGTTTACTTATATATGTATATATGTAATGGTATATATGTATATATTTATGTGCATTTCTGCAAGTGCTTTCTGCAAACGCTGCTGATTGAATGATTTTGGAGTTCAAAGCGTTTGACCTCACCTTTTGTGGTGATTTGCAATGAAAACATGTAATGAGGAAGAATGTATGTATGTGTAGATACACATGCAACATGCGGTTACCGACTACTCGTATCCAAAGATGCTTGGCGATTTGCTGCGGTGAAGAATGAGTGTTTTCGCGGAGATAGTTGGGCTTTATCGCCAGCTTTTGTGTGCCGTCATAATTGCAGCCGGTTTATGGTTGGCTTAAGTGATTGTTGTTTTTGTTTTTTTTTTCCTTTATTGTCGCCGGGTGTTAATAGCTATCTGCTTGGCCCTAACGCCCATTCACTGCACAGTTTAATCACACAGTCACGCCTGATTATTTCAATATAACGGTACATAAATCCTCAACTATTTATTATATATGTATTCCTATATGCATATATATTATGTGTATGTATATGTGTTAGCGATTATCGCATGAAGTTGCATGCACTTGCAGTTATTCATATAAACATACAAACTAGCTCACGTAATAGGAAAAGTAAAGTTTGGGGCATGTTATGGACTTTTCCAATTAAACTCTTTCATTTTACTATGAAGCAATTTAAGGTGCAGATGATTGATCAGTAGAAAAATTATTGTGGAAAACTAGTTTAACTTTACTTAAAAAACGATATTTCGGCTTAAATATGTCAAATTTTCACCAGACTGAGGTTGAAACATCTTGGTAGACTGTTTGCTTCAAAATGGTTGAAATTAATGCTTCATCGATATATACCAGGCTTTTTATCAATACCTAGGAGTTTTTGGCTTCAGAAACGACCACTATTTACAGTTTTCAGAGTGGGATCCTTACCGAACTTTGACGCGGCGATCAGCCCAATATGCTGATCGAACGAGATATTTATTTAATGATTTCATTTAATTTTTTGGAGATGTAATCATATTTTACTACAGAGAAGTTGGCAGATTTGAGCTAAATATATGTTGTTATAATATCCAGCTGCTAATAATAATATTGAAATGAAGGGATAAGTCACTGTTGAAAATCCCACATTTATTTTTTAGCAAACGATTCTTAGCCGTCTATCGCAAACTACATATATAAATAGGGTCCGTTTGTCCATACGTGAACTAGTCCCTCAACTTTTGAGATAACGATCTGAAATTTTTTACAAAACTGCCATACAAACTAACCGATTAAACTCAAGTGCTTATATGGACAACTTTTAGCAAGATATCTTCACGGATTATTTTCTAAAGCGGCGCTATTACCGCCTGATTTTCAAATTAATGATAGACTGCTATAGCTGCCATACAAACTGGCCGATCAAAATCAAAATAAAGATCTTTTTATAACTCTTTTAAGACGTTCTTTCTAAGAATTTTTCGAAGTTGTTTAGAATTTTTAGTACAAACGATGAGAACATAAGTTCAAAGTCCAACGGATGCAAAATCTCTAATTAAAAAGCAATCATTTTTATTGTATCACTTCTCTTTAGATCGTTTCAATGTGTTTCTATGTTTATTTTCAATCGGTTTGCATACAATTTATTACTTCGCAGAACAAGCTGCAAGCTAAACCCTGAGTAAAAAAAAGTTGAGATATATTGATGAAACTTCATATGCGCGTTCCTTACGCAATTTACGAGTTCGCAAGTGGGCGTAAACGCCCACACCCACAAAACGCCAGTAAAGAAAACCCTATAAAGTGCCATCACTAAGGACTAAATTAAGATACGAAGCTGTAATTTGGCACATGGGATCGTAGTAGCAAAGGGTACTGTGGACAAAAATTACAAAAAAGTGAGCGGAAACCACTAAAAAACCAAATTTGTTTAGCGCAAATAATAACAGGTGGCGCAAAAATTACCTTCCGATGTTTTTTGGAAAATTAAAAACTTTTTTAAAAAATTAAAAACTTTGATTCTGCTTGTGGATTATTTTTATTTGGTCTTTTAAATTTTTTTACATCAAGTCGAGAATATGACATCATGTAAATGGCCGCCGCCACAGTTGATTGTCATTTCAGCCCTTTTTAGGGCATTTTCCATCACTTTGGCCAGAACTTCCGGCGATAGGTCCTCACATTCATGACGGATATTGTCTTTAAGAGCTGTAAGAGCCTGAGGCTTGTTGACATAAACCCGCGACTTCAAAAAGCCCCACAAAAAGAAGTCTGGAGCGGTCAAATCAGGCGATCTTGCTGGCCAGTGCAAGTCGCCAAAACGGGAGATTAGACGCCCGGGAAATGCATCCTTCAGCATATCGGTTGTGACCATTGTTTATTTACTTGTATTTCCATGTGTTTACTACAAAAATGTCAAAACAGAACTGACATTAGAGGTCAATTGAAATATTTATAGCATCTTCTGACTTTTGCGCCACTCTGTATAAGAACTTCCACGGGCAGTGTAAAAATGATAAAATTCAAAGGTAACCCTGCTCACTCCCCATATAACGGTTCTGTCCAAAACTTTTAAAAGCACAATAAATCAATAACTAATTACGCCAGAGACAATAAGTTTCACCTCCGAAATGGCATGAGAGGGCTTAATGGGAATCGGTGAGAAAATTTGACGACGGGTGTGGCACCCCCAGCGTTTTGGTGAAATCTCATACCTCGGAACGTTACTGACCAATTTCAACTAAATTTATTATTATATATACATATATCGGTCAATGTGTGGGATATACAATTGAAATGCAAAGAGAATCCTTATCTGACAATTGTAATTCTGTGTATCAAAAATGGTTTGAATCGGATCAATACAGGATTTACTCCATATGATATATGATTGTTTGTGAGGTACCTTAATGAAACCCAGAGAACATTTTTTTAGGATTTTTAATACTAACTACCTCAACTCCCATATACTCAATATAATGATTTTCGTTTTTCTAACAAATGCCTTATATGTCGGTCAGTGTTTGAGTTGTATAGAGTATAAAGTATATACAATATATATAAAATTGGTTGCACTTCGATCCTCTAGTTGACTTTTTAAACCTTAAGTTATTTCATTGGCTTTGATTCCTGCAAGTTGCAAGTGTTAGAAATTTTCGATTGCTCCCGAACGCTCTACCTTACTTGTTATCTTTAGTATTGCTTTCAAGATTTAATTGTTTATCAAGGAATTTGAATTAAAATATTGTTCCAAAAATAGAAGTCACGTCAAATAATAAGTACTTGGATATCAAAATATTTTACAACAATTAATTTATTAGTAAAATTAATATTGCAAATACAGTTAAAAAAAAACTATGTATTTAAAACAAAAAAATATTTGATTATTTTTAATACTTTTTATGTTTAATTATTAATTTCATTTAATTAATATTTCTTTTATACAAATCATGCAGCAATTTACTTTCAATTCATTTGCCAATATTTTTTCTCACACTTCACAAACATAAAAATATACACTCATGCAAATTTGCGCAATTTCCTAATTTGCAGACCATGAAAATGTTCGATTTCCTTGCCATCCTCATATATCTTCAATTATCTGCGAATTTGTTGCCACATTCAAGCGCTCAACCCCAGCAGGGCTCAACGCTTTTTACAGAGTTTTCTGCAGATTACAAAAATCAGCACAACGACGATGAGGTAAGTCCCACGCGATGGCCAATAAGCGCATCCATGAAAGCAGTTAAATTAAATAATAAATTGTTGGCGTAATTAAAACCGAAAAGAGGTGAACTAATGTGACGGCGATTTGCTGCGCAGCATGCCATCGAAATTGCGCGTGAAGAAAACCAAAAGAGATTTATCTCCATATGCAAATGAGTTTGCGGCCAAGGTGGCAAATGTGGGGTAAAATTGAAGACTTCACACCAAATTATCGAAGACGCTGGCAACTTGGCACACAGCAGACCGCAAATGCAAACCAGTTCCCACATAATTACATTTTAACATTACTAATTGCTTGTATTTATATACATAAATCTGTGTGTGTGTTAGTAATACTTCAGTTTATTGCTTGTCTTTGCAGTTGAAATACGCGTATCACTACTACATCGATCATCCGGAGTCCATGGTGCATTTGCATCATCGTGAAGAGCGCCACGGCACGAGTGTCACTGGCGAGTATGGTTTGCTGGAGCCCAACGGCAATGTGCGTAGTGTCTACTACATGGTAGACGGTAATGGCGGCTTTCGTGCCACTGTACGCACGCGTACGGCAGCGAGCAGCACACGTCAGCTAATTCGATTAGAACAAAAACAGCCGAAGGAACCCATACAACATGCCCAACCAGTGGCTTTTATCAATTGAGGGGAGTATGCGGTCATGCAATATTGGGTATAGAGGAACGAATTTGTACTAAAACTGTACAGAATTCATATTCTTACAACACATATTCCAATAAAGACGCTTTACGCTGTTAATTATTAACTTTTTAAGAATTTTGTAATTGAAAACAGGACCAGAAAAATTATGCGAATTTTAACAAAACGCCAATAAGTTAGAATCCGTTACAAAGTTTCTGCCAAAATGAGTTCAAGATTTGTGTACTGATATCTAAACAAAAATCAAAAAAAAATCAGATTTACATAGGAAATGATAACTTTGAGAAACAAACTTATCAAACAAATGAATTTAAGATTCTAATGCAGATTAAATATCAATGTACATATACGAGGGCTGCTATATATATTCTGGCCTAGGGCAACACTAAGTGTTGCCAGGTGCAATCTGACATTTCCATTGGAAAGTTTGACATTTTTTAGCATTAACATTATCAGAACGTTTTGTCATTTAATCGTGAATTGTTTTATTTACAGGGAATTAAAAAATTCATCTCGGCCAAAAAATGGAATTAACTCGTGAACATTTTCGTGCGATCATTTTTCACAACATTCGACGTGGATTATCACGACAAGAGTGCATCGATGAACTAAAATCTTTGTATGGCTATGAAGCACCATCCTATAGCACTGTGAAAAACTGGTACAACGAATTCAATCGCGGCCGACGCTCGCTCAAAGACGAATTCCGTGAAGGTCGTCCAAAAACAGCCGTTGTGCCAGAAAACATCGATGCCGTACGTGAACTGATAATGCAAGACCGTCATGTAACATACCTTCAGATAGAGGCATGCCTATACATTTCTTCCACCAGCATACATACGATATTGCATGAACACCTGGTCGTAAAAAAGGTTTGTTCTCGTTGGATCCCGCACCATTTGACAATCGCTCAAAAAAAGGCTCGTGTGGATAGGTGCAAAGAAATGCTGAAAAAATACGATCGCGGTGCTTCAAAAGACGTTTATAAGATCGCCACAGGTGACGAATCATGGATCTATGCGTATGAGCCCGAAACAAAACAGCAATCGACAAAAAAAAACAAAAAAAAAAAAAACAAAAAGAAATAAAAAAAAACATTTTCGTTGATAAATATGCCTATTTACATTATTAGGCCAGAAATATATATAGCAACCTACGTACATATATTTCAAGTTACTTATTTAAAGTCAGAAAAACTCAAAAAAGTTAGAATAAACAATTTATTACAGGCTTGAAAATTCTAATTTTCACATGATTCGTGATTTCAGGAATTAGGGTAAACAATAGGCCAAATCGAGGTTAGAAAATGTTATCCAGGTATAACCTAGAATTCATCTTCGAACTTAAACATTCCCCTTTTGCTATAGAAAATATTTAAATAAAGACACATATATTTATAAAAATTGATAAATTGAATGTTAATCCATGTTGATTAGGTTAAAAGGCCGATCAAAGAACCATCTCACTTGAACAGTTTAGAAAGCCAATCCGTTGTGATGCCTATAAACTCCTACAAAAAATTGTGGATTATAAGACCCTACAGATCGACAAAGCGCTTTGAGCATGTCAAAAATTTGTTGGAACGGCTAATATTAGTTTCGGTTTGCTAAAGATAAGATTACCGACCTCAGTCTTGCAAAGACTGGATAATGGAGGAGAATGTGACTGGATGTCTCCACCTCATCCTCCTCCATACATCTTTAGGAACTAGCGTCCGAGAAAATTCTAAGCCTTACCACATTCATGCCTATTGGAGAATGTCCAGTAAGAACTCTTAAACTTGCAGCAAGATGAACTTTGTCGGCACATGATAAATAGTTTAGTAGATCTCATGCGTTCTACTCAAAGCCAGAAGGACCTCGCAGCCGCACAGAAACTGCTCGTTGACCACCGCTTGCTAAGCGCACGCGATGTCTTTGCTTCAGTGCCGGAACGCACGTCGTCGATTGAGATCAAACTCGGTCTTATTCCGATGTCAGCGGAAAAGGGTGATTTCGCCGTGACCAGACACCCAAACGAACGTAATGATGAAGTAGCTTGAAGCTATATCTATTGAGTACAGACTCTCCCTTTTATTATGTTGTGCTATCAAAATAAGTCACAAAACGTAGAAAATAATTTAAAAGTGCACTCTTCTGCATATCTTTTATGTTTGTAAGTACTTTTTCTCAATAACCACAAATATAGTCTCCCATTTCATTGTATTGGGCTTGATAACGTTGTTCAAAGCTCAAAATTTCCTAATGAAAACCTTATCCTTGCTCTTTTGAATACGCTCCCATGTTTTTTTTTCGAAACCAAATGTCGCCGAGCTTCATTTTCAGGCATCAAATAGTCGTTTATAATGGCGCGGTAACGGTCGCCATTGATGGTTACGTCCTCACCGGCATCATTTGTGAAGACATATGGACCCATGATTCCACCGGCCTACAAACCACATCAAACCGTTGTTTTTTTCTGGATGAAATGGCAGCTCTTGAATCTCTCCAGGTTGCTCTTGTCCCAAAAGCGATAATTTTGCTTGTTTACATACTCATTATGCCAGTCATGTGCCTAATCGCTGAACTTTTCAAGAGTACCGTTGACAAGTGAAGCCATGTCGCTTGGGAAGGTTGAGCGGCTTCAGTTATTGCACAAGCTGTATTTTGTATGCTTTCAATTTAAGATCTCAAAGAAAAATGCGCCAAATCAAGTGTACACTCTCAGCTACGGCTGCCAATTAATACTGAACAAACATAACATGACAGCTTGACACGAATTCTCCATGGTAGTGCATATGTAGCCTAATATTATATATACTAAACATTGGTGTAAATGTTAAAATTTTTGTATGAACTTCGTTTGTAACCTTTTATTAAAGACTTCAAACAAATGGCTTTCCCGATTTTGTATTGTAAATTTTAAGTTTAAATTTTTTTTAGAAAATTATTAAGAAAGACTCTGCCACTAACTCATGTGATATTTTTATAGTCCGTATAGAAATTAAAGGGTCAGTAGAGTAATCTTTTTTCAAAAAAACTTTCTTTTTCATTTTCTGTTCCCTTATACCCTTAGAATTAATGTAGAAACTCACTTTGCTTAATTTTTTTTAATGTTCACAAAACGCCTGGCTATCGTCCCTATATTTTTTATAATTTATTGACAATGTTATGACAAAATTTATGTAAAAACAAGTAAGGAAGGGCTAAGTTCGGGTGTCACCGAACATTTTATACTCTCGCATGATAAAGTGATAATCGAGATATCATTATTAGCAACTTTATTGCGAGAATATAAAAGTGATGCCCTCTGAATTGCAAAAAAATATCTGACAGATTTACCGATATTTTCGGTGAAAAATTATGTTAGGTTAGGCACTGAATCTTCGTGTTCGATATCAGGGACCTTGAAAAGTTATAGTCCGATCACGACAATTTTTCCATACCTCAGCTCAAACACCGTATTTATGTAAAGTTTTATTCCGCTATCATCATTGGTTCCTAATGTATATAATCGTATTATACAGAGAAGGCATCACATGGAATTCAAAATAGCGTTGTATTGGAAGAAGGCGTGGTTGTGAACTGATTTCACCCATATTTAGTACATGTCATCAGGGTATTAAGAAAATATTACATACCGAATTTCATTGAAATCGGTTGAGTAGTTCCCGAGATATGGTTTTTAGTCCATAAGTGGGCGACGCCACGCCCATTTTCAATTTTTAAAAAAAGCCTGGGTGCAGCTTCTTTCTACCATTTCTTCCGTAAAATTTAGTGTTTCTGACGTTTTTTGTTAGTCGGTTAACGCACTTTTAGTGATTTTGAACATAACCTTTGTATGGGAGGTGGGCGTGGTTATTATCCGATTTCTTCCATTTTTGAACTGTATATGGAAATGCCTGAAGTAAACGACTCTATAGAGTTTGGTTGACATAGCTATAGTAGTTTCCGAGATGTACTAAAAAATTTAGTAGGTGGGCGGGGCCCCGCTCGCTTTTCCGAAAAAATTACGTCCAAATATGCCCTTCCCTAATGCGATCCTTTGTGCCAAATTTCACTTTAATATCTTTATTTATGGCTTAGTTATGACACTTTATAAGTTTTCGGTTTTCGCCATTTTGTGGGCGTGGCAGTTGGCCGATTTTGCCCATCTTCGAACTTAACCTTCTTATGGAGCCAAGGAATACGTGTACCAAGTTTCATCATGATATCTCAATTTTTACTCAGTTACAGCTTGCATGGACGGACGGACAGACGGACGGACGAACAGACAGACATCCGTATTTCGACTCTACTCGTCACCCTGATCACTTTGGTATATATAACCCTATATCTGACTCTTTTAGTTTTAGGACTTACAAACAACCGTTATGTGAACAAAACTATAATACTCTCCTTAGCAACTTTGTTGCCAGAGTATAATAACACGGGGAAAATTAAAAAAAAATTTTATTACTTTTTTATTTATCAACATATTTTCATGATTCTAGTAGGGACGATAACCATTAAAGTGCTTTTTAAGAATAAATTGGGTTTTGGTGCTTCAGATGAGCCAAACATGAAAAATTGTGTCCGCCAGTAAAACAAACGCATCTCATTCACTCAGCCATTTCTCCGACAGATGTCATCAAAAAATTCCGAAAAAAATTGTTAATATACTCCACGATATACCTCTTGATATGTGAAAAAAGTTCTATTGTAGAATAAAAATTTCTATGAAAAAAAATATCAAAAAAACAGGCCAGATTACCCTACTGACCCCTTAATGTAATATTGATTTTATTACTCATACAATTAATTATCTTATTCTTATCACCAAACTGTCATTTTATCCTCGGTTGTTAATACTCAATGCTTCAAACGTTTTAATTTCGATTTTGCCCACATTCAAACAAAAAAAAATGTTGATTAAAAGAAATAATCGACCAATTGATATTGCCTACTCTAATCGTGTCTCTCAATGATATAGTATATAAAAAAATATGTTATTTTTGAAAATTCTTTTTTCGAAAATAACTAAAATGCCTTTTATCAATATCACCTCACAACTAAAATTATTTGCAATCAACCAGATTTATACACAAGTGCTATATATATATTCCTCAAACTGCATATTATCTTAAATGATAGCTTAGCGTGAAACGTCAACCAAAGAAAACCGTTGACAAGTCAACGCAACTATAATTATAAAAAGGTTAAAGAGCAAACTAAACCATTTATGGCAACTTTTCATTAACTCACCGCCTTAATTAGTGACTAAGTAAACCAGCAGCCTTATTTCTTCAGCCTTTCATGTAGACACCAACAAATAGTGGCTTTTATAGCAATATTTGCACATAATAATAATTATAAATTGTAAGTGTGTATAGTTGATAGTAAAATATTTTTTTCTTTTACATAACAAAAAGCAGCAGAAATTGAGGGTTTGCAAACATAAAAAACATAAAAAATATTCAAGAACTTTCTGACATATTTCTAATATCTTAAATACTTAATGTAAACATACTTTTAACATTTTTAGTATACTTGTGGTAAGTTGAAGCCATTTATGGCAGAAGAAGATTTTTGCAAAAGTGAAACCTTATGCGCAGAAGTTGCAGAAGTTAAGTTCAATGTCCTGAGGCATTGAAACGCGTTAAACACTTGGTAATGTACAACTTAACAACTAATTAAAAAACCTTTGCTTTTAAGCACTTTGTGACACGCGAATTCTTTTGTTTATTACCTTCGCTGTTTTGTAGCTACTAACACATTAACTTGCATACATATAGTCAGGCATAAATATATTCATTACTTAAAGATTATTTAAGCTATAACTTACTTGTTTTTACAACTATAAAGACAATACCTGTACACTATAAAAAATAGGCGGGAAAAGAGGGAATACATAGTTGTAAAAATGTCAGATTTTAAAATCTTACATCAGTTCAGTGTTCACCCCGAGAATAACCTGTCTACGAGAAATAGAGACAGCTGAAAAAAGCAAGAGAAGTAGAAGTCCGAAGAGACGAAGTTTCAAGTACCGCTCATTACATCTGTTTTATGCGAGAAATGTAGAGTTATTGACATTAAATAAGTGTTGGGATTTCAGGGTCAATACGGTCTTTTTTCACGGTCATGCGTCGATTTATTCCGACCAAGTTTAGGCTGAGTGTTAGATAAAATACAAAGTTCAAGTTGTAGCTTAACCGCCACAAATGCCAGATTTGGTTCCTGAAAGATAAGGAATTTCTCCGAGGAATGCTTAGAAAGTTCACTCATGTCCTACGAAACATTTTGCGCAGGAACTAAAGCCTATATCCGCTTAAACGGCTTTAGTGTATCGGGTAACTGTCTAGTTGGCATACGTAATTTTAAATAATTATTATTAAAATAATTTTATTTATTAATACAAAATTCAATCAAAGGCGCCGCCTGCGGAGTAGTTATTATTCACGCCGATAGTATGTGAAGGGTTGCCCAAAATCCTTATCTCTACCATCAAGTTACTACAATATTAGAATTGTTTGGGAGCCACCGTGGTATTGCAGGAAATTGTAAGGCGGTGATCTTGCTAATTGCGAAATGAAACCTCAGTAAAGTTCACCTTGTATAAGCTACGGTAATATTGAAAATTTTACCTTGTTCTAGCTGCAAAAGGAGCTTGATTGAAGATGAGACAAAATCATTTTTACACTTCCTTAATGAATGTTCCGTCTTTTCCAGATCAAGGCTAAAAGCTCTCAGGTCTCATACTTCTAGATATCCAAGTGAAATAGCGCAAATAAAAATAAAGCACCTAAGCATATTGACTTTGCCGATAACTGATATCTGACTACTGGAGTTTTTATGTTGGCTTCACAAAATACTGTACATAACAGTCTAATAGGTCAAATTAAAAGTCCCCGGCCTACCATAGCAAAGAATTTTTTGGCAAAATTCTTACTTTTTTGTTCATCTTTTTGCCATTGAAAATTGATCTCAATTATAAACCCTTATAATACCTTTCGATACCATTTTTGGTGCGACCTTTGTCCCATTTCAAAATATGTTTCAGGTTCGGCAATCTTCTCCAAATTCGACGCAGCTTTCTTAACAGTAAGCAATCTTTTGAGATCTGAGAATAGGATATGGTCGTGGGGCAAGTCTGGAGAATACGGTGGCTACGGAAGACAATTCATGAATTTTTGCCATCGTTTTCACTGACTTGTGACGGTGTATTGTCTTGTCGGAAAAACACTTTCGTTTTCTTCAAGTTCGATTCGACGATTTCGTTCGTTTTTCAAACGGTCCGATAACGCGATTTAAATCCTAAAATAAAGACGCCATAACCTTGCCAGCCAAATTTTGCGTTCTTCCACGCTTTGGAGAGGCTTCATTTTGTGCAGTCCGCTCCATGTCGACGCCATGTTTCATCCATTGTCACATATCTACTCAAAAACTCGGGTTTATTATGCCTGAACACTTGCAAACACTGCTCTGAATCATCAACTCGTCGTTGGTTTAGGTCAAAATAGAGCTCAAGCGGCGCCCACTTTGCACAGAGCTTTCTCATATCCAAATATTCGTGAATGATATAATGTACACGTTCAATTGATATCTTTAGAGTGCCTGCTATTTTATACAATTTAAATTTATGGTCATCCAAAATTATTTTGTGCATTTTGTTTATGTTTTCGTCGGTAACAACCTCTCTTGGGGATCCATTCTTTGACTATCTTCGGTGCTCATTTCACCATGTCTATACTTAGTTTACCAATACGGAATGGTTGATTTTCCTGGGGCAGTATCCGGAAACTCGTCATCAAGACAAGTTTTTGCTTTAACAGTATTTTTTCAATACGCGAAATTCCTTTTTAGCAATTTTTTTTCACAATAACGACAGTTGCTTCACACAAAATGATATATTTTAATTCAAAAGCTATTCATATAGATTTAATTATAGAAGTGCCATCTGTATGTCAGGCTGTGGACTTTTCAATAGACCTGTTAACTGTGATGTCTCGCCATACTAAAGAATCAACCAACTAACCTAACCTAATATAGAAGTATTCAACCACTCCTAAGTGACATTAAAAAGTTTTCTCAGTAGTGTCCAAAGATACCGAACCTTAAACTATATTTTTAACCTAGCTTCCATATTCCATTTATATTTATTTAATTTACCGTTAAGATCCTTTATATCTAATTTACCATTGAGAGGTGACTTAAAAGTAGTAAACAGTCTGTTTTCCAATGAAAATAAAACTCGATATCGCAATTACAGGAACTCTATACTTAAATTTTTATAGTCCTAAGTCCTAAAACTAAAAGAGTCAGATATAGGGTTATATATACCAAAGTGATCAGGGTGACGAGTAGAGTCGAAATCCGGATGTCTGTCTGTCCGTCCGTCCGTCTGTCCGTCCGTCCGTGCAAGCTGTAACTTGAGTAAAAATTGAGATATCATGATGAAACTTGGTACACGTATTCCTTGGCTCCATAAGAAGGTTAAGTTCGAAGATGGGCAAAATCAGCTTACTGCCACGCCCACAAAATGGCGGAAACCGAAAACCTATAAAGTGTCATAACTAAGCCATAAATAAAGCTATTAAAGTGAAATTTGGCACAAAGGATCGCATTAGGGAGGGGCATATTTGGACGCAATTTTTTTGGAAAAGTGGGCGTGGCCCCGCCCCCTACTAAGTTTTTTGTCCATATCTCGGAAACTACTATAGCTATGTCAACCAAACTCTATAGGGTCGTTTCCTTCAGGCATTTCCATATACAGTTCAAAAATGGAAGAAATTGGATAATAACCACGCCCACCTCCCATACAAAGGTTATGTTGAAAATCACTAAAAGTGCGTTAACCGACTAAACAAAAACGTCAGAAACACTAAATTTTATTGAAGAAATGGCAGAAGGAAGCTGCACTCAGGC